>NC_137107.1:41116690-41199190 GCF_949357685.1 Gobio gobio
GCAATTTTCTAAATGGTTTTTAGATTGCACAATTGCATTAACTATGAGAAGGGGAAAAGGACAAGGTGTAAGAGTGGAAGGCGGTGGAGAGCAGGAGCGAATCTAGGATTTTCATATTAGGGGCGCTCAGCCATACCCAGTGAGGGTATGAAAAAAAAATTGGTAAGACTTTGGGATAGGGTCCAATTCTCGCTATTAACCAGTAGCTTATTAGTATGCATATTAGGATATTGGCTGTTTATTATTTGGTTTTGGGGGCATGGCCCCTCGAGAAAAGTTTGATTTCTATGATCTACATATGTGCATTTTAAGATGTTCTGAGCGCCAAAAAATTAGATAACAATAGCTTGAAAACCATGTCAGTGGGCAGATATGACGGATAAAGTTTTTCCATTTTTGTCAGTGAAGAAAGTAAACATGTTTAACTGATATTTATGTTTGATGAATAATTTTCGAAGGCTAACAGGAAAGCTAGGTAACTAAATGTATTCAATTAATTCACAATATGCTCGCATTCATAACTAATCTTATGCCCAATACAAGCTGAAAAAAGCAGAACTTTTTTATTTACTAAGAGCTACAAATGGATTTATTAATTTACAATATGCACACATTCATTACTATTAATCTTATGCCTAATCCGAAGAAAACGACTTTGTTAATATTTCTTGTTTGTTAATTATATAAGTGACATTATGTAGGCCTGTTTCAAATCAAAATGGCGAAATTAGACAAAAGTTTATTAATTTGGCTGAATATTTTTGTCATTTGTTTAACATTTCTGACTTAAAGAAGCAGCTGTCAAATATGAAACATTTAGTTTAGCTACATATGAAGCCCCTCTAAAAAGGGCCTAGTGATGCCCATGGTGGAGAGAGTTGAGAAATGGGTGTAATGAGAGAAAGAGGAAAAGTGGGACAGGTCGAAAGAGAGGAGGAGAGAGTTTAAGAAAAGGAGAGGGCATAGGAAGAGTAGAACTGGGAAAAGGAGAGGGAGCAGAGATTGGGAAAGTGTTTCCATTAACCATGGTATAAATATTGGAGGGGTGGGGCTTGCTTGTCTTGGTTAGAAAAAATTATATTTCAAATAAATGAGTTCATCAGATAATCCTGGCAGAAACTGTATTGTGGTTTCCACTCAAAATATTAAGCAGCACAACTGTTTTTAACATTGATGATAATAAGAAAAAGAGTTTCTTGAGCATCAAATCATCATATCAGAATGATTTCTGAAGGATCATGTGACACTGAAGACTGGAGTAATGATGCTGAAAATTCAGCTTTGATCACAGGAACCAATTATATTTTAAAATGTATTCAAATAGAAAACAGCTTTTTTAAGTTGTATTAATATTTCACAACATTGCCATTTTCTGTATTTTATTTTAAAAACATTTAAAAATCTTACCGACCCCAGACTTTTAAATGGTAGTGTAGCTCTGAATCTTAAAAATGCAAAATAACTACAAGCCAGATTCAGGTCGCTTCCTTTCGTAATTGTCCCTTTTTTCTGTTGCATGAAGGTCGAGCGGATGCGATGCACAAATCTCAAGAGTTGAAATGACCTTTTTGGCAGGTGACCTTTTGAGGGAGAGGTCAGAGGTCAATCACACAGTGAAATATCCGAGTTGAGAGAGTGCAGCTGGAAGCCTGTGATCATTACAGACGGGATGTGTGTGTGTCATATTTATGCATGTACAGTTCTATTATCCTACGCCTGCAACATCTCAGACAGAGTTTGTTTTAAGTACTGGATGAGTCTATTTGAATCTGGATCTGTTTTCTCTGTGTTTAATATCCTCCAGGCCTGATAAATGGCTTTTTCTCATGAGAGCATGCAAGCGCGAGTGAGTTATGGGTTGCGTGGTAGTGCTGTGTTTAAGTGTGTTGCTATGATTATGTTGGCTGGAAACAATATTTTGGCTTCCTCAAGTCTTTTTTCTCTTTCATTTCAGTCAGATATATTGATGTGTATTTTTCTTTAATACAGGATGGACTCCGAAGGCTCTCTGGGAATGAGTACGTCTTCTCCAAAAGTGCATTACAGAGTAAGTTCTAGCCCTGAAAATTATTATTATAATACAGGTTGGATGAAAAGTTGGATGTTGTTAACTAGCTTTGAATAAACTATTATTAAAGACAGAATGAATTACAAATGGAGCATACCTATTATGTACTATATAGCATCATTGGATATAATATTCATTTAAAATTATTAATTACAATTAGATTATGCAGAAAATGTCTAACAGAAAGAAAATGAAAAGCTAAGAGTTGAGAGTTTAAAAGTTGTATTATTATATTATTTGTTATAACAAATCTATATAATATATATATAAATATAATAATATATATACACATACACCGATCAGGCAAAACATTATGACAGGTGAAATGAATAACACTGATTATCTCTTCTTCACGGCACCTATGGGGTATATCAGGCAGCAAATTAACATTTTGTCCTCAAATTGAATGTGTTAGAAGCAGGAAACGTAATGGCCAAACGTAAGGATTTGAGTGAGTTTGACTAGGGCCAAATTGTGATGGCTAGACGACTGGGTCAGAGCATCTCCAAAACTGCAGCTTTTGTGGGGTGTTCCCGGTCTGCAGTGGTCAGTATCAAAAGTGGTGCAAGGAAGGAACAGTGGTGAATCGGCGACAGGGTCATCATGAGTGGCCAAGGCTCATTGATGCACGTGGGGAGTGAAGGCTGGCCCGTGTGGTCCGATCAAACATACGAGCTACTGTAGCTCAAATTGCTCAAGATGTTAATGCTGGTTCTGATAGAAAGGTGTCAGAATACACAGCGCATCGCAGTTTGTTGCGTATGGGGCGGCATAGCCGCAGACCAGTCATGGTGCCCATGCTGACCCATCAGAACTGGACCACGGAGCAATGGAAGAAGGTGGCCTGGTCTGATGATTCACGTTTTCTTCTACATCACGTGGATGGCCGGGTGCGCGTGTGTTGCTTACCTGGGGAACACATGGCACCAGGATGCACTATGGGAAGAAGGCAAGCCGGCGGAGGCAGTGTGATGCTTTGGCCAATGTTCTGCTGGGAAACCTTGGGTCCTGCCATCCATGTGGATGTTACTTTGCAGACCATGTACACCCTTTCATGGAATCAGTATTCCCTGGTGGCTGTTTCCTCTTTCAGCAGGATAATGCGCCCTGCCACAAAACAAAAATGGTTCAGGAATGGTTTAAGGAGCACAACAACAAGTTCGAGGTGTTGACATGGCCTCCAAATTCCCCAGATCTCAATCCAATCGAGCATCTGTGGGATGTGCTGAACAAACAAGCCTGATCCATGGAGGCCCCACCTCACAATTCACAGGACTTAAAGGATCTGCTGCTAACATCTTGGTGCCAGATACCACAGCACACCTTCAGGGGTCTAGTGGAGTCCATGCCTTGACGGGTCAGGGCTGTTTTGACAGCAAAAGGGGGACCAACACATTATTAGTCATAATGTTATGCCTGATCAGTGTATATTATATAAACATCTATGTTAGATTTATGCCTGAATTATGTTTTTGTGTCTTTCTGCCATCTTGACCTTGAACTTTTGACCCCTAAGATATGAGTCAAAGTCAGCTGGCAGTACCTGTGCCGTTAAATGACATCCCGCCATCCATCGCAGAGCTGCTCAACGAGGAGGAACGCTGGGAATTCAATATCCTGGAGCTGGAAGCAGCTACACACAAGAGGTACCATAAAGTTAGATCATTATTCTGTTCATTTCTTTGTGTAAAACTTTATTTTTAATGCGAAAAGTTCTGAGTGCTAGTGTGTGTGTGCGCACGCAGGCCGCTCTCATACCTGGGTGTGAAGATCTTCTCTGCTTTTGGCGTGTGTGAGTTCCTGAACTGCACAGAGGCCACACTGCGTTCGTGGCTGCAGGTGATTGAGGCTAATTACCACGCCTCTAACTCCTACCACAACTCAACACACGCCGCAGACGTTCTGCACGCCACAGCCTACTTCCTGCGCAAGGACAGAGTGAAGGTAACGCTGACAACCAATCAGAAACAGACAATTTATTATGTCTCAATTTATACTTTGGTCAAAGGTAAGGAGATCCTTCCAGAAGTGCCTTATCTGATGATTTAGTGAGACTTCTTTTGTTTACTCGTAGCATTCATCAGACCTGAGTATCAATTATTCAAGAGTATATTGTACATTGTTTTTCTTTTTTGTTTTTAAATGATATTAAGTACAAAATTATCCTTATAAATAAATAATATATTTCTACAAATTAAAGTTGTGCCATACTGTTAAAGTTGCCAAATAAAATCTAAATATAAACTGGAATGAATCTGTTTTTTATAAAAATTATCCAGACTGAATGATGTCAAATAGTGACTTATATTTTTCAATAACTAATCTTCATATTAATATAATATAAATATAATATTATTATATTATATAAAAAAATATGTATATTAATTGATTATTCAAATACATTGTTGTACATTTCTAAAAAAAAAAATTTAATTATATTAAGTATTAAAATAATATGAAATTACAATTTTAATTGTTTTAAATAATTTCTTTATAAATAAATGATAAATTAACGGTGACAGTTGCCAAGTAAAATCAAAATGTAAACTGGATTGAATCAGATTTTTATGAAAATTAGAATAATATTTTAATAAATATTATAATATAATTTTATATATAATATAATTTTTATTATTATATTTTTGTAAGTATTTAAGTGCATAATTTTTATATTAATTTTTAACATTCATTTGTAATATTTAATAGTAATTAAATCTCAAAATTCACTCTAAAATATTTGAAACAGAAATTGTGCATTATTTATTGATGGAGCCAGTTAAGTTTCCACAGTTATTGACTGATGCTGTTAATCTGTGTGATTAATCAGTCAGTTACTAATATTGAGCTGACCTAAACAATTCTGGGTTACTTTTAGAACATGCTTACACCAATGGTGTCTCTGCTGTGTTTTCAGGGCAGTCTTGACCAGTTAGATGAAATTGCAGCGCTATTGGCAGCCACGGTCCATGACGTTGATCACCCGGGCCGTACCAACTCATTCCTGTGCAATGCCGGGAGTGAGCTGGCGATTCTGTACAACGACACAGCCGTCCTAGAGAGTCACCACGCCGCTCTTGCATTCCAGCTTACTGTACGAGACAGCAAGTGCAACATCTTCAAAAACATGGAAAGGTATCAGTGTCTGCTTAATCATAGATTTTACATGACTCACATTGGTCCAGTACCCAACTCTCCCAACCTCTCAATGTTCAGGACTCAGTTTCGGACCCTACGGCAGGCCATAATTGACATGGTGTTGGCAACAGAAATGACTCGACACTTTGAACATGTCAATAAGTTCGTAAACAGCATCAACAAACCCATGAGTGCCATTGAGGAGACGAGCTCCAATGTAAGACACACATTACTGTGTTTCCATACTGTACATGTATAAGAGTGAAATCTAACCACTGCTGATCTACTTGTGAAACAGAGTGAAGGCAGTGATTGTGAGGGACAGGCCAGTATTCGCAACTCTCCTGAGAATCGTCTGTTAATTAAACGGATGCTGATTAAATGTGCCGACGTGGCCAATCCCTGCAGACCTCTGGAGCTCTGCATCGAATGGGCTGGTCGCATTTCAGAGGAGTACTTTGCTCAGGTAAACACATTTAACATATGCATCAGTGTTCCCTCATGCACATACTTACAATGTCTTTCCAATTTTAATTGTCATTTAAATTCCATAACACAATGTATTTCCAATTGAATAGTAAATAATGTAGAGCAGGACTTTCTATTCATCAAAGAGTCCTGAAAAAAAAGTATTATGGTTTCCACAAAGTATTAAACAGCACAACTGTTTTCAACATTAATAATAATTTATTGAACAGCAAATCAGCATATTAGAATGATTTCTGAAGGATCATGTGACACTAAAGACTGGAGGAATAATGCTGAAAATTCAGCTTTGATCACACGAATAAATTATATTTTAGAGTATATTATAATAGAAAACCATTATTTTAATTGTAATAATATTTCACAATATTTTGTTTACTGTTGTTTGCTGTATTTTTGATCAAATAAATGCAGGCTTGTTGAGCATAAGAGACTTATTTCAAAAACATAAAAAATAGTAATGTTTCCAAACTTTTGACAGGTAAAGTACTGAAGTCCCCACTCTCTAATCGTTTGCTTTCTGTGTTTGTAATGTCCCTCTTTCCCTAGACTGATGAGGAGAAAAGACAAGGTTTGCCGGTTGTCATGCCAGTGTTCGACCGGAATACCTGCAGCATTCCCAAATCCCAGATCTCATTTATCGACTATTTCATCACAGACATGTTTGATGCCTGGGATGGTAAATATATACATACTCACATACGCAATACATTTGTGATTTCTGCCCATTCTAGCAATTAGGGTTGTGCCATATAATATATATATATATATATATATATATATTATTTTTACTTTGAGTTGTTTTAATACATCAAGGTAAACTAAATGAAACTGAGAAATATTTCCTTGGAAACTAGCTGAAATAAAATACTTTGTGTTTTTATATTTTATTTCAGTTAATGTTTATAAGTAACAAAAATACTTTTTTTATGGTTTTAGTTTTAGTGAACTATAATAAACCTTCATCACAGCCACAGTTGCCAAGATTGAAAGAAATTAGAAATGTTGTTTAACTAAAAAGGCAACAACAAATCACTGAATTCTGAACACAAGAATTTTATTTATTTGTACATAGACCGCATTGTTGATCATCACTCAAAAACGTACAACAAAAAGTGACATTTTACCTGTCTTGAGTAAACTATATGAAGATGCAAACTGAAAATGCATGTTGCCAGAAAATCTTGAACTGGTCTACTAGATATTGCCTTAAGATCACTGCAAAAATTGGGATGAATTTTATATAACATAAATATTAAATATATCACTCAGCTCTATGAAAAATCCAGACACTACAAATATGGGAACAATTTGCACCAGCTGTACAGTATGTTTGTCTGAGTTTGAGAGAGAGAGAGAGACCCTTAAAATCACATTTATTTTACATTAAATATTTCAATACATAATCAAAAAAAATTCCAAAACCTTCTTAAAAAATTTTTTTTCAAAAACCTTAAAAAATCTAAAAAACAAATAAATAATAATAATCTTTTTTTGATAACCTAGCTCTTCGATGGGCTTACACAGTGCACCTTCTGTTCCCCACATCAAAAAAAAGTTCGCAAAATCATTTACCATTTCATAATAAGCAAACTCCAGCATCAAACGTCCCGTTATAAAACCTTTTAACATATGCACTGGCTCTACTCCACTTAAATTAAGAGTCCTGTTTTTCCTGGTTAACCATGTGTCCGTCTTTGCTTTACCAAAAATTTAATTCAACAATAACACTACTTTGTTTATTTGTAGCACTATATTTTGGCCCAAAAATAAATAAATCATTAATAACCAAAAAAACTGACCTTTGGCAGACATCTTTTAACAAACAAAAAAATGTTCTCTCAATCTTAAACATTCAACAAAGAGATGATTAACTAAGGATTCAGATGTGCTTTGTATCTGTTTGAAGCTACTGCCCAATGTACAATCCGCCACTGAAAATCACCTAATCTTTTCTCAATGGACTTCTAGTGCAGGGACCTCCAACTACCTTTTCGGGGAAGACCCTTGCTCGGCTACACCAATCCATTTTGACTCTCTCACCACTCAAGAGCTTTAGCACAGATGATGTACAGGGCTTTCTTGGAAAAAACGTCCAACATTTCCAGGTTCAGGTGTTTTAAAAGTCAATAAACTCCCTTCAGTCTCTTCTCACTCTCCCACTTCTGTAGTCACACGTGTTTCAGGGAATAGTCCATCAAAATTCTCCAGATGTAATAGCTGAAGATGCAACAAATTCTTTATTTCTTCCAGCATTCGAAGAGACAGAATGTCTGTTTTAAGATGCAATTTTCTTCCGCTGTAATCCACTTGTTATCAATCTTTAAATGTCCAATTTTAGAAATGCCAGCTTTTATCAGATTATTACGTAGAGTGAATTCAGTTGTACAATAGACAAAAGTCCATTAAAAAACAAAGGTTCTTCCAAAGTCCAGACGTTAACTCTTTCCACAGAAAAAATCTGCCACACTTGTAAAGCTGAAGCATAAAAGGATGCAAGTCCGTTAAGGTCCATATTCTTCAAGTTCATTAAAAGCAGATGTCTGTCAAGACCCAAACAACCAACCCTTCTCAAGAGGGCACATGCCACTACCATCCAATTCTGATCTTGATGATAAAGAAACCTTTGGACAGTCTTTAGACGAAAAGCTGGATTTTAATTCAATTAGGTTTTGTCCTCCTTCATGAACTGGTAGATACAAAACTGCTTCTTTCACCCAGTGCATTTTAGTCCAAAAAAATTAACAAGAACGATAGCTGAGGCAGCAACCAGTTACAGTTCTACAACTTGGCACATAATTTATCCTTTACATTCTCCCAATTCTTTTTTTTAAACTCTTCACTTCCTAAATAAACCCCTAGAAATGTTAAATTTTCAGGAACAAATGGTAAGACAACAGAGGTGTTCAGAATGTTCATTACACCACAAAGCTTCCGTTTTACTCCAATTTAACTTTAAATTGATACCTTTTCACATATATCTGCTAAATGCATAAATGTAAATGTAAATATATAAAGACACTTCTTAATTGTGTTTACATCTTTTTAAATCTTCACAAATACAGTAATATCATCTGCATATGCCATCAATTTAATTTTTATTATGAACAGTTTCCTACACATATACCTGACACATTTTTCCTAAATAAACACAACAAAGGTTCAACTGCTATTGCATACAACTGACCACACAAAGGACACCCCTGTCTGATTCCCCTCTGCAGTTGTATTGATGGACTTTATTTATTTAAAGAAGAAACCAAACAAATGTATAGATGACAAGAGGCTTAATGCTATAGAAAAGCAATCAAAGTTTTATATAAAAATATGGCATGCAGTTGCTTCAAACTATGGTATAAAGCTATTCAAAACATCATTCAATGTAAATTGTGATAATCGTAATTAATAACCGTGATTACAATTTCAAGGGAATAATCGGCAATTATGATTTTTGTCATAATCATGCAGCCCTATTTGCAGCCACAATCCTATTATTATTATTTTTTTTTATTTTTTCAAACATAGAATCCATCTAATCTAGCTGTACTTATTCTCTCTTGTGAAATTTTTATCCAAGTATATGTTTAACTTTTAAATTCCTCTCTCGCCATACATCCAACAAATCATTTTGAATAAGAATGTTTTTAAAAAAAAGCAGATGGTTCAGTATTATTCTTATCTAAAGTAAAGTCCACTGTACTATTCCAGTCGCCTCCTAATGTTAGAAAATCATCTGAATTTATATTTTTTTAAATAGAATTAGTCTGTCTGCACTTCTGTTTGGAGCATAAATATTGACAAATATGAAGGTATCTTCATCAATTTTTGGTGACCTTTTTCTAATTTTAACAAAATTTCAACATGAAGGCAAGATGAAAAAAGTATGGCAACCGCAGCACTTAAATTTGTTCCATGACTTAAAGAGTAACTGCCCTCCCAACACAATCCCCAATCTGCCTCATTACTCTCATCACTGAGTTTCCTGTAAAAATGTTACATGTGAATCTTTAAGTTTAAGAAACTCTGTTAATAAACCTTGTTTTTCTCTATTCCTCGCACAATTTACATTTAAAGAACAAACTCTTAAATGTTGCATGTCATGGGAGGGGGTAGGAAACAAGAATGAAAAAAGACACAAAAGGAAATAGATAAGAGCAGCACCCATAACCATGTGAACCTATGTATTCTTTTTCTTTCCTTTTAAACTTTTACGAACTACTGTAGTCAGGTTTTTTTTTTTCAAACAAAATCACATCCTACACTTTTCTGAACACTCATAACTGACTTCAGCATCAGGAAAAAACTTCAGAACATCTACTTTCTGTCCTTTTGTTGATCCAGAAAGCAGTATACTAATCTCCAGATGATTGACTCTACTCAAAATAAGAAACTTCTGAAAAACTGTCACTATCACATCTTGATTCATCAACATTCTCAACAACCTGAAAACCGCTTCCACTTGCCTTTTCAATTTCCAAATCATTGCTACATATAATATTCTGATCAGCTCCTTCTGAATCACCAAGCACTTTCGGAAGAGAAAAATCACTCACCTCTGATCTTGACATAGTCCTTCTGAAAACTGTATGTTCCCAAGGGAAAATGAGTACATCCACTGTTAGTTGGGCTCGAGTCTCTTTGAATTTATTTTTGTTATTTTTTTTTTCGTTTTGCAATTTTTGTTTGTTGCAACAGACCTTTCTTTTACCAGCGTTTTTTCAATTTTATCACTAGTTTTTCCGCGATCTGACTGATTTCTCGTTTCTTTGTTTTCAGTCTCTACACTTTTCTCCTCGTTTTGTTTTCTGTGAGAACACAATAATTTCTTGTGACCTCAATCTCCACAATCAAAACATTGCATACTTTCCATTGTTGCGAAAATCATGTAAGAGCTTTCACTGTGTTGTGTTTGGAAAGATACTTCCAAATACTTTGTCGGTGCGTTTAAAAAAATGAAAACCTGTCTCCGAAAAAACGTTACGTGCTTCAGTGCACTGTTCTTACAGCCAAGCGGAACAGTTTTAATTGCACTCGCAACATTCTTTTGTCATCGCTTAATTTGTTATGAACGAGGGGCACGTTCGAGATAATGACACGCGTCGCAGGTGAACGCAAAGGTGTCACCTGCACAAAAGTGTCCGATATTTCAATCCCATTCTCTAGCACATTCACAAACCTCTCTTCTTCCAAAAACACCACAATGGCCTTGTTCATTCTAGACACAGAAATAATCTTATCATGCCCAACAACATTTCCCATAGCCATAAGTACAAATTTGATCAGGAAAACATTTGCATCCATTTCCAATGGAGAAAACCGGCGTTCCCTCATTAGAAGGTGAGGCCATGTTTATTCCTCCACAAATGGATGCAACTAAAAAAATAAAAGAAGTTAATAATGACTAAGGTTAGGGGAAAAAAAGTATAGTATAGATAAAAGTAATATTTAAAGATCAATCAATCAACACTCACACTCCTCACCACACCAAACACGCATGCGCAGGAGAGAGAGAGAGAGAGAGAGAGAGAGAGAGAGAGAGAGAGAGAGAGTTTCCCAGGCATCTTTTGACTCATCTGGTTCTCCTAAAAGAGATGAAATGGTCCATTAGCAGCAGAAGATGCTGGACCGGAGGGGTGAAGCACGGGGGTCTATTAGATGGTTGCTGAGAGGTTGTGATAATGTTATCCAGAGGTTGAGCTGATAGTGGGAAAAAGAAGCTAAAGTTTCCAAAGCTCACCACAGAGCTGAACCCCCGAGAATAAACCTGCTTACTGTCAACACACAACAGCCATGATGTCACGGAAACTTTAAAAATGTTGGAAAGGGGCAGGGGGTGACTGTGTGTGAGAGAGAGAGAGCGAGAGAGCGAGAGAGCGAGAGAGCGAGAGAGAGAGAGAGAGAGAGAGAGAGAGAGAGAGAGAGAGAGAGAGAGAGAGAGAGAGAGAGAGAGAGAGAGAGAGAAAGAATGTGCATCTGTGTGTGTGTGTCTTTGATTTCCGTAGTCTGGGGGTCAGGATGCAGTGAAGCAGAATCTCTTGAGCTCTCCACAGATTTAGTTCCCAAGGTCACGATCAGGGCAGTTTATCATAGAGGAGATGCGCGTGTGTGTGCGTGTTTGACAGATTCAGCGGGGGGCACTGAAAACATCCTCATGACGAGGTCCCAGAAACCGCCGAGAGCGTGCATATGTGTGAACATACAAATTGCCATATTTACACTCATGCAAACAAAAACACAGTCTACCGTCTGTAGTCCGTCTGCCAGAAACCAATGCAACCGAACAGATGGGAAAAAAACATTAGAATGAACAACATTTGCTTACAGTTTTGAAAAAAGACTCTTATTCTCACCAAAACCTTTATTTTATTGCCTTTATTTTATCAAAAATACAGTAAAAACAGTAATGTTGGGGAATATTATTACAATTTAAAACAGCTGTTTTCTATTTGAATACATTTTAAATGTAAAAAATGTAATGTATTCCTGTGATCAAAGCTGAATTTTCAGCATCATTACTCCAGTCTTCAGTGTCACAACATGATCCTTCGGAAATCATTCTAATATGCTGATTTGCTGCTCAAGAATTAAAACTATTATTATTATTATTACTATTATTAGAGTGTTGAAAGCAGTTGTGCTGCATACTATTTTAGTGGAAAAGAATAGAAAGTTCAAGAGAACAGCATTTATTTGAAATGGAAACATTTTGTAACATGTCTTTACTGTCACTATTGATCATTTTAATGCAAAAAAAAAATGCAGTTATTGTTAATTGCCTAAACCTAATTTTTGATTCTCTCTCTCTCTTTCAAGCATTTGCCAGTTTGCCAGGTCTGATGGAGCATTTGACGGAGAACTACAAATACTGGAAGAACTTGGATGAGATGAAATGTAAAAGCCTGCGGCCTCCGCCTCCTCCGTGAACCCTCATGACTCCCTTACCCTTGAGGTCAGAGGTTAAATGTAGCATCTCTGCAGGGCCTCAAAGATTCCATCCACTGAACGCAGATCAGCAGCCCTGTTTTCCCGACGACGCTCCACCCCTAGCGACAATCTCCCGGTAACAAGGGTAAAACACAAACAAACGACAAAATGAATGCACTTTATCAGCATACAGTCCTCTTCCAGCATCTTTTCACTCTCTTCTCTTTTTTGTTAAGCCCTGTTTTTAATGCATTCTGGACAGCAATTTTTTTTAATGTCTGATGCAAGAAGATAAAGACTGATCTTAGTCCAGCAGAGGACTGTATATACTATACGCTCTAAACTATGGGATATACACTGGGACTGAAACGTGTATGCTCAGAGAGGTCTGTAACTATACACATGCACATATAATATTAACAGACCAAATGCCAAAAGGGCTTTATTTGGACTCTGAAGCAGTTATAAGGAGGAAAACTGTGTCAGTGGGACTAAACTACTTTGGAAACCACAAAGGACCCAGTAGGGAGCCCTGAGGCACTCCCTTCAGTCCTACCACATCTTCCCCCTTATTAATTTGATTCAAATTCAATGCAGATGGAATTTTTCGACAGAGTATTTTTGAGAGAAGCAAATGTCAAGTTGCCAAACCGGAAGAACTGAAGACGAGCTTGTATTCGGACGATTGACCAGCACTGAACACGATTCAGTGTGCGAGAGTGTAAAAACTGCGACGGATCAGCCCGCTGCGGGCTGTCATTATTCCAGCGTTTTCTGTATCAGAACGACTCAAGCCCTTCTCAGACTCCAAGGACTGGTGTGTAATAATCAATAATTTTGATATAAATAGCCAATAATAACAAAGAATATATTTCTCAGAAACACTGTATATTCAGACACATACTGTAATAACGTGAAGCTTGATGTGTGAGAGCGAGAGAACGAGCGTGTGTATGTCAGCGATAAATGTATTGGCATATGAGAACATTTAGCATTTTACACATGGCAGTTAACATTCCTATTTCACGCAACGGTCCGTACGGATGCAACATTCCCTAATCTGTGTGTAAACTCCAGCACAGCCTCACAACGAGACCACTGACACATCGCTCACGCCGACTGGTGAACTTGCACGTATTATAAGTGTTACACCATTTTTAAGTATTATTTATTTACAAGATGAGCTCAGCTGTATATCGCTTTTGTAATCTCGGGTCTGCTTTTACCAGAGAAACACACCGCCGACACGCTTCAAACGTTCACCTTTCGAAGGCCAAAAAGCATCTTGTGCCAAAGGTGCGTTTATAATCAAACACGATGATGAGTTTTAAACAGATGTTTGGCCGAAGCCGGTTGGACTGATAAAAGAGCTAGTTTAGATTTCTTCAAAATCTGTCACAGTGACCGATCGGTGAGAAGATTTCTTTTAAAAAACCCATTACAGTTACCGGATTACAGTTGGACCACGCGTAGCTGCGTTGGCTCGCAGACAGGCTTAGTTAGAATTGATTCAATGTTTATAACTCGGTTGACGTTCAGCCTTTTACTCTTTATACGTTTGGAAAGGAGCAGCTTTACGATGACCTTTCTAGAACTCACCAGCACGAGAGCGTTCCAACTGCGATGACGCCATCGTGACATAAACTCTACGATGCCCTTGTAAGATGGCGGCAGCTGTTTTTTTTTTGTGGTTGTTCTTCGGTTGGCAGTGCATCACAGTGACCGTGTTTTGAAGCATTGTGCAGTTAAAGGCACGCGGTGCACATTCAGCAGCTCGCAGGGTTTTGATTTTCCTCTTTCCTGTTCTCTCATCCTTCCTGATTCTATCTGTTTCCCTCCCTTTTTTCTTGTTGCTTTAATGTGGTCGCAAGGGTAGAACAGTGGCTTTGGTAGCACTTTTGAAGCCTGTATATGTAACGTATTATGTAAAGTATTCTTAATGCGCGCTAAATCAGTGGGTATTGGCCAATGTTAACCTTTTATCATTAGTATTGATCTAAATCAGACAATATTTTTCTAGCAGATGATGTCAGGGATTCTTTTTTCCAATTAAAAACGTTTTTGTAACCACTGGTATACACAATGATTTAACACATAAAAAATTGGGTCATGGTAATGAATTTTTAAGGTGTTATACTTTTTAAAGGTATAACTGTGGTTACAATTTTTTACAAGAACCTACAACTGATTTATTATATAAATGCATTGAATTCTTTTATAATATACTGCATATGCATGCGGTTTTCTTTCACCCGTTTCTTTAGAGCTCTACAGACATGAATGCCGTTGTACAAATGATGGCGTATGCTCTTGTCACCATCTAGTGGTAAATCTAAAGAACTATACACATTATTTAAAGGGATAGCTCCCCCGAAAATTCAAATTCTGTCATTTGCACACCCTCGAGCTCTTCCAAACTTGTGTGTGAATTTCTGCTGAACATAAAAGAAGATATTTTGAAGATTGTCTGTAGCCGAACAGTTAAAGGGGTCCAAAATGTTTGGTTACAGACACTATTCGAAATATCTTCTTTTATGTTCAGCAGAATAACGAAACGCGTACAGGTTTGGAAAAACTTGAACTATCCCTTTAACTCAATTGATGGTGTTACGTAGTTGTGTTTTTATGCAACTATGAATCAAAGAGCTTGTGTTTGTTTATTTCTTAGGGGGGAACATTTTTTAAATTTTTTATGGCTGTATAATCATGTTACCTAAAGTCCTTGTGATCGGAAAGAAAAAAGTACAACAAACAAAGTTTCTTGAGACATTACCAGTCAAACATTTGGACACATGTACTTATTCTTCGACTGTTTTCAGACTGGTAGAGTACGCACATGAGATTTGACATCCTGTAGTGTGAAATCAGATTACATGAAATTTGTACGATGAACAAATGCCAGTGGAGGATTTCGATTGTCTTGATTCTGGGTTTGGAGCCGACAGAGAGCCATAGGACGTTCTAGAATTTATAATGGACCTGTAGGTCCGAAGATGATGTATCTATTCCCTCTTTTCCTGTCCTCCACCCCGCTCATCCTCTCTCTTCCTGTCTCCTGTATGCTTGCATTATCCTGCTCTGTAACAAAACGTTTCATTGCATTGTCACAAATACATAACCAGGGAAAGTCAGATGTTTTGACTATGAATTTCTATGGACTCTTTTACAGATATTAATATGTAGAGTTAAGAGAGCATATGCCTTAATCTGTGTTATAGACACGCACGCGGTGGGTTAAACCAATCCTCATTCACGCAACACTGATGAGATTCTACAGCAGGTTTAAAATATGACGTGGCCATGTGATTGTTTCTCTTTCCAAATGTCTGTTGTTATATTAACATGAGGATTATTACCGTAGTTGTTCCGGAGGCTGTTTGATAGTTTAGTTACTGGTGGCTTTGTTCATTGTTGAATGTTTAGTGATGGTGTGCTTAAAGAAACAGTACAAGTTATATCAACAGTATTTAGGGCATAATTTCGATTATAATAGAAAATCATGTTGACTTGTCCCTGTTTTTTTTTATTTATATGAATATTTTTTTTCAAAGCAAAGTAAGTATCACAGTTACAGTAGTCTGCTTAAGTTCCAGAGGGTTTAAAATCAGAAACATATTTTAAAATACGTTTATTATCATTTATATTATTGTACCTGTAAAAGTAAAACTAAGTTGTGCTTTTTCAACTGGACTTAAGCATCACCAATGTAATGTTTGCAGTTGATTTTGGCATCCTTGTGCATATTTTAGCAATCCTTTTTGGTTTGTTTAACCCTCGTCCTTCCCTCGGGTCATTTTGACCCGAAACTCATTTTTTAAACTCATTATTTAAAAAATTGAGAGTTCATCGAAGTGGTCCAAGTCCCTAGGTCTTTTTTAAACTTCAAACACAAAACTCCTTTTTTTTTTTTTGTGCATTCATGGTTCAAGTGCGACAAAAGTAACAAATCCTTTCCTCGCGGGTCAATTTGACCCCCATAGGAACGAATGGAATGCTGAAGAGAAGAGAAACTGACCTTAGGACCCTGCGGAACAGCTCATTTGCTCCATGTGGAGCTATAAGGCCATCTATAAGGCCATCTAGATCTTTGCCGGTGTTGTAAAAATAATTTAAGGATACACGGAGTACTTTCCAACACGATCATTTCTGAGAGAAATAGTAAAGGTGAACGTATATTCGAACAAGTTCTCCGTTTAGGATTAGAACGAATTCAACCCAAGCGCTCTTTGGTGACGTGGATGATGACGTTACTGTTGATCATCGTATAAAGCCCGCGCTGACAATTTGATTGGTCCAAACAGCTCTTTTTCGAGCATAATTGCTCCACAACGGATCAAGTCCAGACCGAACTTCCCGTCCTCAAATGTTGTGGGCGGGGCTAAGTTTGGCTGGCATCCAGGCTAGCAAAGACACCCAGTGCGAGATATTTTGAGCTGAAGTAAAAGGGTTATGCATGAAATTGTGTTATTTTGAATTTAAAGAATGTGAAGAATATGCTTGAATTATTTATATTATTTATTGATAAAATCTAGTAATTTAAAGGTAAATAAAATCAAATAAAAAACAAAAAAAATGCATTAAAAAAAAATATATATATATATATAAAAGGATCATTTCAGGGCTTCGGGTCATTTTGACCCGCGAGGGAAGGATTTGTTACAATGTGCGAGGGAAGGATGAGGAGGGATAAGTCACAGTTAGTTTAGCTTTGCAGTCAATGTTATGACATCAATGCTGTTGAGAACTTGAGCCAAAATATTTCTTTATTTAGAGATGGTTACTGTTATCTTATAGTTTCACCAATTTATTTTTTATTTCAGCTGCATCTTATTACAGATTCAGAGAATCTCTGTGTAAAGGTGGCAGAAACGCTCAGGCTCATAGGAAGCGCTAATGCTCCGTCCATTATCACTAGCTAGCTATGTTCCCATCCACCTATTTTTATGCACATAAATTCTTAAAATGTGCACATGCGCTCAATTGAGGCGGATACATTTTTATCCAATAAGACCGCGTGCGGTAAACTACGATTCCAAATAAATTCCTCAATGTGCAACAAACTCACATGACTTTGCCTTAACAGTGGATGTGATTGGATAGCTGGACTAACGAGTGGACCAATCACATAGCACAGCATCTCAAATGTTGGTTTGGTCATCTGAATGATTTGGTTTCATGATTGTGTTCCCAAACCCCAGACATCCAAATAATGCAAGATAACTTGACGGCGTTTCTTGCGTTTCGTCTGCACGCTTTGAGGCGCAAGTCATTTATGAGCCACAGTAGCTTCCCCGATTGTAGCAACTTCCATTTTAACGTTTTTTTTTCCATTTTGTTCTCTTGAACACATGGGATGGAAACGCTGCTTTATTCGCAGATGTTTTTTTCCCAACTGGATGGAAACATAGCTACTGTCAGTACAGCATCATGTTGTGTTACCTAACTACCTTAACCTTACTACCTAAAGTATTACAAATGTTGCTGGTGAAATAATTCATGACGGATCAGTCCATGGTCGTATCCGAACGTTGTTGTGAATCTTTTCAAAGTCTCATCCTTCACACTTCAAAGGGCTCTCTTATTGGCACACCATTATGACCTCACAATGACATCACAGCCGGGGGCGGGTCTTGCTCTGAGAAGCGGATGAGACGCGGCCTGGTCGATTAGCGAGCGTGAACTGTAACGATAGGTGCAGATTCTGTGCCAATTACTGTATTTTTGAAGTACGGGGAATGCGCAAATGTCTATGAACTATTTTTTATTGAACAAATACATCACTGGTCACATGCCGTTCAACAGGTTTGTTTTGTCGAAGGATTAAATTTTTTTTGTATTGTCAGTTGTACAAAAAAATTTGCATAAAACGTCCGTTTGCTTTGTTTACTTCTGTTTTATTCTGTCTCTACATCTGCTGTCGTTTGGAGCTGTCACTCCAACTCTGAAAACATTGTGTTTGTGAGACACAAAAAAATAAAAATTTGCAATAACGTGGTTGTGATCTGAATTTGCATGGACACACCAAGCTTTAATCAACTGTGCTTTTGTCAGAAATACAGAAGAAGCATACGTTCAAGAATGTTTATTTCAACATTTACTAATAGATTAAAATCTAAAGTATGCATTAGTTAACTAACATGAAACAAGGTTAATACATGCGGTAACAAAAAGATCCTGCTCATTGTTAGTTCAACTAATGTTAACAAATAACACTTTATTGTAAAGTGCTACCATCGATTGCACTTTTAAAAATTCAGTTTTAAAATGACAAACATCAATCACACTATATATACAAATCAACAGATGTTTACTATAGGACACTTATTTAAATGAACCAACCGATTTAAAATCACAACATTATAAGCATTATATCACACTGAAACCATTTGAAGTTAAAACACTTTGCAGATGGTTAGGAAGGCAAAGAAAGGTGTTCATATTTAAAACACAACCTGAAGATGGTGTGGGGAAATGTTTGCACGTTAGATCACAGTTCCTGGTTTTCCTCCAGTTTCTGGAAGACGGCGAGACTGCGGAGCTGAGACTGCAGCTCTCCATCCTTCCACACGATGAGCAGGTGATCCGTGGAGCAGGTGACCAGACCCTTCTCCTTAAAGCTCAGAAACATCTGGAACGCAAGCCACATTCAAACGAGTCCTTTATTTACATCACGTATCCACATTACTTTTAATGCAAGAGGCCTTTTGTAACTTGAATGCGTCTTGCTTCAGTGAACGTTATTTCACCAAATACATGTTCCTGGATCATGTTTGTTGATCCTGGAGCATTCCAGTCAACCAATTGGATTTGAGGGGCTGAATCTGAAATCGCCCCCTAAACCCTCATTCACTATTCCCCATGTTAGTCCACTAATATAGTTCACTTGAAGGAGTGAATGAAAACGAGTGAGTGAATTCGGACAGCCGTTGTGTGTACATTGGCTGTACACTCGTTATTGCGGTGGAATGTGGGATTGAATGAGTGCACTCAATAACGTCCACTATGGTTGCGGACACCACTACATATGGCTGTTCCCTCAAATAATGAGGGTATAGGGGGCGATTTCGGATTCAGACTATGTGAAGTTCCCAGCAAACACAGAATGTTCCCCTAACGTTAGTATTTGGTTCCCGTTTGGGGTTTTTTTTAAATAACGTTCTAGGAACACCTTTTTAGATTCCATTTTGGTAACACTTTATAATAACTACACGCTGTTAAGCAATAGTAAATAGTTAATTCATCATTTATAAAGCATTAATAGACATTATTAAGCAGTTTATAAATACAGCTATAAATGCTTTATTCTTGATTTATAAGCATATCTATACTCTGTTTAATAATTGTATTTTCATACTTAATAAATGATCAATTTATCATTTCTAAATGAAGTATTACATTATTTAGGAGTTGTCAGTGGTTCATCAGATCATTTATAAAGTGTAAGTAAAGGATTAATAAACTATTTAAATATACATTTATACATCTTATTATTTAGACATATTGTAATAGTTACTCAGTGGGTTAGTAAATGCTTTATTAACATGTATTTCCACTGTAATTCATGATTAGTTCAGGTAGTTATAAAACATTTTTGCTATTTATGCCTCGTAAAGCTTTTACAAAGGAGATATAAAGACTCAGTTCTCTTCTGCACTGCTGTTCTCTGGTACTATTTTGACACTGCAAAATATCACAAAAATAGTTAACTGACAACTACTAAATGTTTTATAACTACCTGAATTAATCATGAATTACAGTGGAAATACATGTTAATAAAGTATTTATTTACACACACTGAGCAACTATTACTATATGTCTAAATAAGATGTATAAATGTACATTTAGATAGTTTATTAATCCTTTACTTACACTTTATAAATGATCTGATGAACCACTGACAACTCCTTAATAACTGGTTTGTAAATAATGTAATACTTCATTTAGAAATGATAAATTGATCATTTATAAAGTATGAAAATACAATTATTAAATACATTATAGATATGCTTATAAATCAAGAATAAAGCATTTATAGCTGTATTTATAAACTGACTATTACTGTATATTAATGCTTTATAAACGATGAATTAACTATTTACTAATGCTTCATAGTGTGCAGTTATTATAAAGTGATACCTTTATGGTTTGCAAACACAAAATAACATTCCCAGAATGTTTACGGGTAATTCTTTTTAAATAACCTAAAAATATCTTACACAGAACGTTCCCTAATGGGTATTTTTAGGTTATTATTTGTAAGTAAACTAACCTTCCAAATAAAATGTTGCAGATATTTGTGTAATGACCGATACTATACAGAGCATACAGCATTTAAAGGGATAGTTCACCCAAAAATGAAAATTCTGTCATTAATTATTCACACTCGTGTTGTTCCCAACCCACAAGACCTTCGTTCATCTTCGGAACACAAATGAAGATATTTTTGATGAAATCCGAGAGATCTCCAAGCCCATAGACAACATTTAATTAACACTTTCAAGGTCCAGAAAGGTAGTAAAGACATCATTCCAATAGTCCATGTGTCTCCAGCTGTTCAACCAAAAATACTTTTCGTGTGCAAAAAACAAACAAAAATAACGACTATATTTAACGAGGTCTTCTCTTGGGCTATTCACAATGTAACAGCACTTCCGAATTCGACAGCAGAACGCTGGCTCACTACTGGATGAATCGCGTAGGAGAATGACGTTGAAGAGAAGAGACTGTTGAATAAAGTCATTATTTTTGTTTGTTTTTTGCTAAAAGTATTCTCGTCGCTTCCTAAGATTAAGGTTGAACCACTATTTTAACCATGTCTTAACCACCTTTCTGGGCCTTGAAAGTGGTCATTGTGTTGCTGTCTATGGCGGGTCAGAGAGCTCTCGGATTTCATCAAAAAGATCTTCATTTGTGTCCCGAAGATGAACGACGGTCTTACAGATTTGGAACGACATGAGGGTGAGGAATTAATGACAGAATTTTTATTTTTGGGTGAACTATCCCTTTAAGGCTTGTTTCTGTCAACTTGAAGCGCGTTTATGCTTAAATAAGAGCAAAGATTAATGACATGAAGATATACTGACTAAAACAAAGGATATTTTCATCTAAAGACAATAACCTGACAAAAAAAATGACCAATGTGCATGAAATCCAGCTTACGCATTCATATGATGCCGTAGGAGATTCAAGGAAAGCATTTGATCATTTTTTTACGTGAATTCCCTGGGAGTTGAACCCATGACCTTGGCATTGCTGAAGCCAAATCTCTAGCAGCTACAGGAACTAGAACATTCTTAAACTTTATACACAGAACTAATAATAGAAGTCTAGGTCATTAGATGAAGTCTCTATTCGCCTCTTTTCCTGTCCTCCACCCCTCTCATCCTCTTTCTTCCGGCGTTTCTGTGTTTCAGGGTTAAAAAATGCTACTGTAAGTCAAATCAGCCTACACTGCCTTGGCCAAACAATCCTTTTTATTGTCAGAGCAGGGGTTTATAGGTCAAATAAATCCTGCCAAGCTCAGATTTGAATGTTTAATAAGACATTGAACAAGCCTTTAAAGAACAGTCGTCAATTACTCGCCCTCTTGTTTTTATATGCGTGCCTAAATCACATTGAGATGAGCAAATGATAAAACTTGCTGAAGTTGGTTGAAACATGCGATATGACTCCATAACGTAATGCTAATGTGATGGGCATGCTGGTGAAACACACTACATGTCAGATGATCAATGAGAAAGTTGACTTGTATGTAGATCACATCCTTCACTCTGTCAGAAAGTTTAATTAAACTGCTGGTCAGAATGATTCTCTGCTCCATCCAGGATCAATGACTCGATTTCTACACACACAATCAAAAGCTCTCATCTAAAACTAGTTTATGAAACTAGGACGAGGAAAACACTCAATACCACTAGTCAAAAGAAAAATCACCCATGCCACATGTACCATACCTGCACAGCTCCAGAGTGACCAATCAGATCACCGGTCAGTTCCAGCGAGCGCAGACCAGGGTCTTCTGGGATTTTCTTGGCTGGGGTGCATGCCTGCTTACTGGACCTGCCAAAAGTGCCAAACATGCCAAAAAACCCTGAAAGAGAAAGAAAATATCTGAATAACTACCTGAACCACCCAGAAAATAGTGCACTAAACTCACAGAAATGAAGTTCCCTCACTACTAAATATTCCACGGTCAACTGTTAGTGGTATTATAAAAAAGAGGAAGCAATTGGGAACAACAGCAACTCAGCCACGAAGTGGTAGGCCATGTAAAATCACTGAGCGGGGTCAGCGCATACTGAGGCGCACAGTGAGCAGAAGACGCCAACTTTCTACAGATTCAATAGCTACAGACCTCCACACTTCGTGTGGCCTTCAGATTAGCTCAAGAACAGTGTGTAGAGAGCTTCATGGAATGGGTTTCCATGGCCGAGCAGCTGCATCTAAGCCTTACATCACCAAGTGCAATGCAAAGCGTCAGATGCAGTGGTGTAAAGCACGCCGCCACTGGACTCTAGAGCAGTGGAGATGTGTTCCCTGGAGTGACGAATTACGCTTGCTGACCTCACAACAAGCGCTTCTAGAAAATGGTCAAAGATTCCCATAAACACACTCCTAAACCTTGTGGAAAGCCTTCCCAGAAGAGCTGTTATAGCTGTAAAGGGTGGGCCAACTCCATATTAAACCCTACGGATTAAGAATGGGATGTCATTAAAGGTCATGTGCATGTAAAGGCAGGTCCCAGAGCTTTTGGCAATATAGTGTATATACAGTTGCAAGAAAAAGTATGTGAATCGCTTGCAGAATCTGTGAAAATGTGAATAATTTTAACCAAATAAGGTCATTCAAAATGCGTTATTTTTTATTTAGTACTGTCCTGAATAAGATATTTTACATAAAACATTTTTACATGTAGTCCACAAAACTACAATTTGAATTTATTGAAATGACCCAGATTAAAAGTTTATGAACCATTGATTCTTAATACCGTGTGTCGTTCCCTGGATGATCCACGGCTGTTTTTATGTTTAGTGATGGGTATTCATGAGTCTCTTGTTTGTCCTGAGCAGTTAAACTGCCAAACGTTCTTCAGAAAAATCCTCCAGGTCCTGCACATTCTTCAGTTTTCCAGCATCATTTGCATATTCTAACCCTCTCCAGCAGGGACTGTATGATTTTGTATGGTCTCTCTTATTTAGTTAAAATTATTCACATTTTCACAAATTCTGCAAGCGGTTCACATACTTTTTCTTCGGGTATTTCATACGTCTCTCGGGTATTCATTTTACAGCAGCTGACCTGAACCACACACATAAACACACATCCTCTGCACGGATGAATGATGATATGAGAACATCTGGATCATTTTCAAAAAGAGGACAAGAAAGAAGGAAGGATATGGGTTGTGATGGAAAAAGGAATAGGGTGAGAGGGTATTTAACAGATAAAATGGATGGATGGATGGAAAGAGCAGAAGCTGAAATGAGATCTGAGGCCCTGTTTACACCTGGTATTAAGATGCATTTTGGTCGATCAGATTACAAGTGGAAATCCAAATACAGGTGTAAACTGGGTCTAAAACGTTTTGAGTTTGTCCACTTTTGACCACTTCCAGAGGTAGTCAAAAACACATTCGACCGGATTGCTTCCGTAGTGTAAACGCTCATGTGGTCGAATGTGTTTGAACAGCCACAAAAGACCGTCTACTCTCCGCCTACTGACCTAATGCGTAAACATTATGTGCGCTAGTCAGACGTGATTTCAACTCTGTCGGCTGGAGTCCCAAGTTTGATTTGAAGATGAAAAACGCACCAAGCACAATGTTCTCTCACCGTTCCCAATTTCGAACACACACTCACAGCGTTCGGCTGGTCTTGCGGCTGTCAGAGCACAAATGAAAGCTGCTGCTCTCCGTGTGTTTTTCCGTCGTCTCCGGTCATGTTCATATGTAAATTGCGTGAGCTTATTTTGTCCAATAGATCAAAAGATCTGAAAAAGCCCATACATTTACCCGCCCATAGACCCTCCCCTCGAAGAAATCAGGACAGAAATGGTTGAAAGTGGACAAAAGAGACAGCAGGTGTAAACAGGGCCTGAGGGCGCTTGTGCTGTGAAAGAGGGCGTGTCCTGCTCACCTGAGGAGGCGGGTTCAGCAGGAAGAGGGAGGTCCTGTAACTCCCACATCCTCACACTGCCGTCCTCAGAGCACGACATCAAGTGCCTTCAAAACAAATATCACTTTGCTTCATTCAAATGCTTCACAAAAGATGTTTTGGAGAAGGTATTGGATGCCTTTCATACCCGTCCTCCTGCAGCATGGTGTGTAAGACATTCGAATCATGGGCAATCTTCCTGTACGCCACCACGCTCTTCATCGGCACATCATAAACATACAGACCACTCCCTACAGCTGCCACTATAAACTGAGACAGAGGTCGAACTATGTAAGGCAAAACATGCATGATACGATCATCATGTTTATAATGGAAGGTCCGTTTCTAAACGCTCCATTACCTCTCCATCTGAGCTCATGTGTTGAATGGACGTCTCGATCCGTTTCTGGTGCGTCAGTCTGACCTCCGATTGGCTTTCTCCTGCTGGCTCCTCCCACAGAATGTGCTCATAAACCTGGATCGTCCAATCCACTGAATCCCAGACGATGAGCTCACCGATGTGAGAGCCACTCGCAAACAAGCCGTCTGAGATGAACAATAACCAACACTAAACACAAGAACACTCAACACAAACTGGTAGAAGATGCAAAATGATCTCAATGCGTGTATGAGGATTGATTGCCATCAAATGTCTCACCGTTGATGTTGATGAGAGAATGGATGGTGTCCTGATGGTCAGCTAGATGACGCATGGCCATAACCACAATGTCTGAGCCAGACAGGTTCAACCTAAAAATCACTGAAACATTGGAAATCGTTTAAAAATCATTCATTTTATCAGAACCACTATCGTCAAAGTGATATACAATTCACATATAGTTTAGATTGGCGGTATGGTTCTGATCTGGGCAAGAGCAGTGATAAACCCCCCCTTAGGGTAAACAGAACAGAACCAACAATGTATTGCAGATATCATTAATGTCAATATTAAAATGTACAACCTAATTTGGGAATTTAGTTTGATTCAAGGGGAATCAGAATGCCAAATCCTGACTGGACGAGAGGAGGAGCTGGGGATGGAGGAGGGTAAATGAGCTCTGGAGAAACGTGATAGCTGCTGATAGTACTTATATATGTATGCTGTGATAAGACGTCGTATTCCTATAGGTAGACGTGATCAGCTGACGTCAGCTTGACTACGCTTGATTTTAACTACAGGCAAATGTATCGATAAAAATAGCTTTAGCTACAAAATCAAAGTTTTTACTTCTCAGAGGATTTTTAAACTTGAGTGTAAATCTTTTGAAACATTTTTTGAAAGTACCATCATTTTTTTAAGTATTCAACATCTTGAAAAATAGTTTTTCAGTTACCAATCTCTTTATCCATGGCAGCTGCAATGAAGTTCTTCGGTAACTCCAGCATGGCCGAGATTCCTTAAAAAGGAAGCAGAAGATTTAATAAAATAATTGTATTTAAATACACTGTACATATGCCGTTCAAAAGTTTGGGGTCAGTGAGATTTTTTTGAAGAAATTAATACTTTTATTTAGAAAGGATGCATTAAATTGATCAAAAATGGCAGTAAAGATTTATATTCATATTTTCTTTTGACTGGAGTAAAAAGATATTTCTAATCATCAAATAATCCTGAAAATTTGAATGTATCATGGTTTTCACAAAAGTATTAAGCAGCACAGCTTAATTGATAATAATCGAAAAAGTTTCTTGAGCAGCAAATCAGAATGATTTATGAAGGATCATGTGACACTGAAGACTGGAGGAATGATGCTGAAAATTCAGCTTTCATCACAGGAATCAATTACATTTTAAAATGTATTCAAATAGAAAACATTTGATTTAAACTAATAATATTTCACAATATTAGTGTTTTTACTGTGTTTTAGTATTTTACTGTATTAAAAAATGCAGCCTTCGTGAACATAAGAGACGAAGTTTGAAAAAAGTTATTTGGGCAATTCTATATGGTGTTGCAGAAATGACATGCAGCTGCTTTAACTTTATAAAACTAGCAACATGTGCTGCATTGAGATTATCGTGTGTTTTATTGACAGTTTCTGGTCTTTGATAGGAGTTTCTGTGTTGTATTTGCTCTGCATGAACTTCATTCATATATTTATTTATCTGTGTGTGTGGCCTGGTAAAGTTATGGGGAGTAAATGGACCCACAAAGATGGCAATATCAGAAATCCTTGTCCTTGTGAGGACCTTTCTGGCCAGCTCATAAATCATACTAAGTGATGTTTTTTGAAAATGTAAAAATGCAGAAGCTTTTCTGTGATGGGGAGGTTTAGGAGTAGAGTTAGTGTAATGGAACAGAATATACAGTGTCACAATATTAATGTTTTTGCTTGTAATAATGCAGACTTGCTGAGCATAAGAGCCAAAAACTATTGAAAATAGTAATGTTCCCAAACTTATATACACACACACACACACACATATATAACAGTATAACATCACTGTCTATGGAAAGTCCCCATAAAACATGAAACGTGTGTGTGTGTGTGTTTGTTTATGTGATTTATGAGGACACAAATTTGTATAATGACATGGGTATTACACAGGTATTACAACATAAACCGGGTTTATGAGGACATTTAATATGTCCTCATATTTAAATTAAAAATTTAATGTTTTATTAAAAATGCAGAATGTTTTCTGTGACAGGTAGGTTTAAGGGTAGTGTTGGGGGATAAAATGTACAGTTTGTATAGTATAAAAACCATTACGTCTATGGAATGTCCTCATAATGTAGTTATAATGTGTGTGTGTGTGTGTGTGTGTGTGTGTGTGTGTGTGTGTGTGTGTGTGTGTGTGTGTGTGTGTGTGTGTGTGTGTGTGTGTGTGTGTGTGTGTGTGTGTGTGTGTGTGTGTGTGTGTGTGTGTGTGTGTGTGTGTGTGTGTGTGTGTGTGTGTGTGTGTGTGTGTGTGTACGTACCTGCATCACTGTGATGAACAGTTTTACACTGCAGCTCAAAGTCTCTGTTCCAAACACACAGTTCATTTCCACCCGAGAGCCACACGTCCAAACGATCCAACACCAGCAAACACTGAAAAACAGACGCATCAATAAAACACACCTACACACACTGAAAGAGGAACAGACCTGTTTACACGCACAACCCAAACCATCTGCACACTGAAACAGGAAGGTGGCCACACACACATGGTTCCCGTACTGTACCTTCACAGAGGACTGGAGATCAGATATATTCTGCACTCGGTTTCCTGAATCTGGATCCCATAACTGTTGTAGAATTAAGGACAACCATCAACACAAAGCACACACACACACTTCAGCACGTGTGTGTAAAAGGATACACTGAGTGTTCGGTCTGATGATGCTGTAATGAGCGCTGTGTGTGGGTTTCCACCTCTGATGAAGGTGTATGATGTCATTGCAGTGATCTGCTGCGTATGGCCGCGCAACACCAACAAACAATCACCAGTCTGAAACACACACATACACACAAACAAATTCCGCTGGTTTTCCACTTAGATTGAGCTTATGGTCAGAGAGTAAATGTTATAAAGTAATATGGAGGTGGACAATTAAAGTGAACATTTTCTTTAATGTGTGAACAAAGAATAACACCCTCCCCTAACAGTTGCAAAATATGAATACATCCAGCTCAATATTGTGAATAGAAAAGTTTTAGTACATATGAATATTTCAATATTTATACTAATATGCCATTTAAAATTCACTGTTAATTATATTGTTACTAGTTTAATTATATAACAAATAATATGTATGTGTGCGTGTATGTTGTATACTATATATATACATACATACACGTGTGTGTGTGTGTGTGTACTGTCACGATTAATTGCATCTAACATAAAAGTTTGTATTTGTATATATATATGATATATAATATATGAATGTGTGTGTGTGTGTGTGTGTGTATATATATATGTGTGTGTGTGTGTGTGTGTAAATATATATATATATATATAATATATGTACAAACATTTATGTTAGATGCGATTTATTGCGATTAAGCACTAATATATAGCGCTGTCAAATCGATTAATCGTGATTAATCGGATCTAACACACACACACACACACATACATACATACACACATACATACATATACATACATACATATACATATATATATATATATATATATATATATACTATACGTATATGTACACGTGTGTGTACAGTCACGATTAATCGCATCTAGCATAAAAGTTTGTATGTGTATATATATGATATATATATATATATAATATATTATTATGTGTATATATGTGTGTGTGTGTGTGTGTGTGTGTGTGTGTGTGTGTGTGTGTGTGTGTGTGTGTGTGTGTGTGTGTGTGTGTGTGTGTGTGTGTGTGTGTGTGTGTGTATACTGTATATATATATATACACATACACATATATAATATATGTACAAATATATGTAGATGGGATTAATTGCGATTAAGCACTGATATATAGCGCTGTCAAATCGATTAATCGGATCCAACACACACACACATTCATACATACATACATATATATGTATATATGTACACGTGTGTACTGTCACGATTAATCGCATCTAGCATAAAAGTTTGTATGTGTATATATATGATAAATATATATATATATACACGTGTGTGTGTATACTGTATATATATATATATATATATATATATATATATATATATATATATATATATATATATATATATATATATATATATATATATATATATATATATATATATATATATATATATATATATATATATATATATATATACACATACATAATATATGTGCACAAACATTTATGTTAGATGCGATTAATTGCGATTAAGCACTAATATATAGTGCTGTCAAATCGATATAATCGGATCTAACATACACACACAAATACATATATTGTATAAAACCTAAAAAAAGAAATATTATAAAATGCTATATATTCATTTAAAATAAAATAATTTTCATTACAAAGCTTTTGAAAACTATGGTGTCACAATGTTAAGGTCTTGAAATTAGGCTTATTAATAACAATTAATGATTCATAATACTAATATTAAATAGTATTATTATTATCAATATTATTATTTATACTATTAATTATCCTATTTATGCAAAAAGACTACTAACCAGCACCAGGCTGACTTCTGACCTTATTTCATGTATTTACCATATCATTATCATATGATTAGCATATTCCAGTAGTTCAGTTCCGCTCACCTCAACATTCCAAATCAGCACCAGACCGTCGTCTCCTGCAGAGGCAAACCTGCCCAGCACAAAACACACAGATGGCATGTTGCTCTATTTGCATTAACTAGCGGAACGGTTAAAGAAATCAAACCTTAAAGCACAAAATATATATCAAACATCACGATTGTACTTTATTTTACAGTACATGCACATTTGATGTACTTACTTACTAAAGTACTGAGTCATGTGAGGTAACTAACTACATGGGTTAAGGTTAGGCTCAGGGTTACAACCTTATTACCCACTTAGGACTTTAAAATAAAGTGCTACCAACATCGCCTGCTTGAAATAAAAAGCATGCACTATGACAGGGACTTCTCTCCTGATTGGATTTTAACAATCGCTGAGGTCACCTTTGACCTCTTGAGCTCAGAAACGACTCGTCTGCAGGAAGAACAGGAGAATGAAACTATGATAAAGGGATGAGAACAGGAAGTATGGAAGGGCTCGGAGAAGAGAAACAGGACTCGGGACTCTAAAAGCAATCAGTGAGGTTCTGCACACTGCCCTCACCTGAAACTCTCCTACTGCACCGAGATCACCAGGAGCAGCCAGCCGTAACACACACACACACACCTCAAGAAACATAAACCCTGCGTTACAGTGCCCTGCGCTGCGTGTTTGTATATACATGAGCTTTTTAAAAACGGTTAATGCGCACAGACCCAGAGCTGATGGACACTATCAAGTGGATGCTGAAAGTACACACACACCAAACTCCCTCAAGCTGTGATGATTAAGCTCTTGTCACGCTCTGTAAGTTTGCTTTTGGAGAGGATCTGGCTCAGTCTTAGCTGTCAATCACTGGTCAGAGGCAGAAGAAGAGGAGAAGAGGATTGCTTACCTTAAGTCATCAATCTGCACCAGAAATCGAACAATGTCAAAGTGTCCTTTCAGCACCTGCATCTCCGTGAAACAGTTTTTGGGCTGTTCCTCCTCAATGAACAGCGCCGCGCTCTTCTGCCCACGGAGCGAATATAATAGACAAACGAATCATTGCTTCAATCTAGCACAGAATGTGCTGAAATGACTGCTGTTTGCTCGACTGCGTCGGCCTGTCTCTCTGAAACATGCTCTGCACTCGTGCAACTATGAGACCAGTCTTTAAGAGAACTGGACACTGAAGCTAGCTTATCTTCTGCTTATTGGTAAATAATGGCAACAAAATGGACATGGGTTATGCTACAAAATTGGACTTTTTGTGACTTTTACAAGAGTCTTTTTTTTGTCCAGCCTAACTTTTCCTAATGTATTCAATAAAACACAGTTTGACTATATGTGTGTCTATATATAAGTTTGGGAACATTTTTTTTTTGGCTCTTATGCTCATCAAGTCTGCATTATTACAAGCAAAAACATTAATATTAAAACTTAAATAATGGTTTTCTGTTATAATATACTTTAAAATATTATCTATTCCTGTGGTCAAAGCTGAATTTCCAGCATCATTACTCCAGTCTTAAGTGTCACATGATCCTTCAGAAATCGTTTTAATATGATGATTAATTATTAATGTTGGAAAGAGTTATTTTTTTATAAGCGGTGATACTTTTTCAGGATTCTTTGATGAATAAAAAGTTACAAAAAGAAGAAAAAAAGAACAGCATTTGTTTAAAATAGAAATCTCTTTTAACAATATACACTACCGTTCAAAAGTTTGGGTCAGTAATTTTGCATTTCTTTTTTTTAAAGAAATTAACACTTTTATTCAGCAAGGATGTATTAAATTGATAGTAAAGATTTTATTTTTTGTGAGAAAATATTACTATTTTGAATAAATGCTGTTATTTTTATAACTTTTTATTTATCAGTGAATCCTGAAACAAATATCAGTTTCCAAAAGAAATATTAAGCAACACAACTGTTTCCAACATTGATAATAAATCATCATATTAGAATGATTTCTGAAGGATCATGTGACACTGAAGACTGGCGTAATGATGCTGAAAATTCAGCTTTGCGTCAAATAAATAAATTATATATTAAAGTAAATTAAAATAGAAAACCATTATTTTAAATTGATAATATTTCACAATATAACGTTTTTTCTGTATTTTTGACCAAATAAATGCAGGCTTGAGAAGCAGAAGAGACTTTCAAAAACATTAAAAAATAGTTATGTTTCCAAACTTTTGACTGGTATTTTATATATTCTGTATATATATATATTCTGTACATTATATATATATATATGTATGACACCTTTCGTGACTTAGAGAGAATTCACAAAGTTTTCAAGTATAACTAGTATGAATCCTGGCATAGTAGTATCTCTACATATATTAAAAGATGGCACAATGCAATTTATGAACACTTAACACTCTCTATGCGATAAAATCTTAAAGAAATCTATCTTTTGGAAATGAAAAAGACAGCAAGTTCATAGAATGGCCCATACACACTCTAGCTGTGGTTTATCGTGGCTTGTACTCACCTCCACCGTCCCCTGCGCCTCTCGACCCCCCAGAATCCATCGCAGCATGTTGGTCCTTTATAAAAAAGCCACCTGACTTTACATGCAAACGAGCGGGTTTTAAATGCTAATAAATAAGACAAATCAGTGTAGCGGCATGTTGCGAAACCGCCCGGCAGAGACGCGCGCTGCGTTCTGTTGATATTCTTTATTAAAACACAAAATTGTTCGCGTCAACTCAATCTCTATTGTAATGTGTTTACAACTGTGACACATCGAAACGCTGTAGCGAGATTTGATTGACAGGACGCGTCACGCGTCGCGTCTGATACACTGTATCAGCTCTGCTCCGGTTCTGCTTTTAAGCTAAAAACACTTCGGTTAGACCGGATAAAGGAGTCAAATCACTGTCGGTGTTTGGAAATGTTCATATAAAATCATCTTTTATCGCTCTGACAGCATTCGACCACATTTGTATCTGATCTATGACAGTTACATTACCATCTGCTGACTATAAACAAACTGCGAACTCATGTGACTAACTACGGAAGCTTCAATGGGACACACGTGACCCGCAGTGTTTTCGAACTGAAAAATACCTACGGTCTACATATGGAGGCTTGTTGATAATTGCGACTTTTTATGTCACAATTCTGACCTTTTTTTCTCACAATTGCGATTTTATATCGCGCAATTCTGAGAAAAAAAGTCCGAATTGCAAGAAAAAAAGTCCGAATTGTGAGATTTACAAAAAGAAGTCGCAATTATATTTTGTCAAGCTTACAAAGTTTCTGGATGTAATAGTATCAATTTAAAAGAAACTAAGCAAGCAGTATATATATACATATAAAGAGTAGAGTGGGGCACAACCTAACGCAGGGTTAGTTGTACAATATTGCGCCAAAATTAAGAAATATTTGAATGAAATCACTGAACATTTATTTAACCATGGGCCTAGTATAACCATAACTAAAAGTATACTTAAGTTTATTTTTCATCTCTGTTTTTTGTGTTTATTTAAATTAAGACAAATCTGATATTATTGTAATCTTATAGCCTATCTGTTATTTGACAGTTGGGATAGTTCTTTAATGCTGATCTAACAGCAGAAGACACGAGCCAGAGTCCTGACATTTCCTCCCACTCGTCAGATTGTCCTTCCAGGGGTTACTGCGCATGCCCACATCAATATTTATTTTTTTAATTTTTTATATTTACATTTTAAGGGTAGGTTTAGGGTAGAGAAAGGGGTAGGTATGGATATTAATGGATATTAATAAGACAAATCACATTAATATGATTCTGGTAGCACAGTCTGATAGGTAGCATTTTACATCCATATTTAATATTTATTTATTTAAAATATTTACATCGTTTTAAGGGTAGGTTCAGGGTAGGGGTAGGTATGGATATTAATAAAGCCTCAAATCAAAGGTTAAATCCCAGTTGTGCAGATGGGGGATGTTGTCACAATGAGCCCCTATTAGAACTGTGATATTATATTCTATACTTTTATGAATTCTATTGAGAAACCATGAGAAAAGGGTGAATAATGACAAAGTGTCAATTTTCAGAAATGATGTATTATTATTATTATTATGTTTTTAACTATGCTGTAGCTGTGTAACTAAATTTTATTTATAGTTTTAATGATTAAAAAATTGCATTATTTTATTTAAAAAAGTTAATAATTGTATTTTATTGACAAAATATTTTAGTTTGTCTAGGATATTGTTTTGATTATATCAGATAACATTTTAAGCTGTCATGTTACAATGTGCCCCAACACATGTTACAATGTACCCGGGGCATGTTGTCACATTGCACTTCCATTCTTTTGGGGTAAATCAAGAAAAAAGTATACACTGTATTAATTAAATTTAGTTTCATTAATACAGTGTATACATTTTTCTTGATTTACCCCAAAAGAATGGAAGTGCAATGTGACAACATGCCCCGGGTACATAGTAACATGTGTTAATAACTAATACACATAATTGTATTAGACTTCATGTGTGAAATGAATGTGGGGGGAAATAAATTCTCTGAACCCCAAGTGGATTTACACAAACTGAGAAAGTCAAAAAGCGTAAGGTTGTGCCCCATTCTCCCCTACAAACAGAATTTGTGATATTGTGTATATTTGTCCCGCAAGATCATTTATTATGCTTTAAATTATTTCATCATTTTAAATTGTATTGCTGGCATTATGGTTTATTATAAAAACAAAACACTTGAAAATATTATTATTAGAATTATTATTGCATTGCTGGTTTTATATATAAAACAAAACATTATCTGAAATAGCCTACTATGTGTACTTTTTTAGTAAGAAAATATTTATTGCTGATAATTGAACTTAAATATATTTTATGTAATAATTGTTTTAAATATAGCTGTTCTTGTGGTTCATCACGCACCCACTAGATGGCAGTATGAACCAACTCGAAAAGCCTGGAGTTGAGGCCGCGGATGCCATAGCCAACTGAGAATCTAAACAGGTTATCCACAGCTTCAGGGATTAAATTCAGAATATTCGAGCATAAATGTCTGTGATCGCTTCCCAAGTGTATTATTCACACGCATAAAGGCAACATTATAGCATTTGGCTACAGTAGCTATGGCACCTACTGAATAATCAAGTAAACGTGGAGTAAAGTAGGCCTAAGCCTTTCTCTCTGGCGGCATTCTGCCTCGGGTCTTCAACAGAGTGAGAGTGATGGACTCTGTGTGTATGCTGAGTAATTATTTGAGGATTACCATCACCTCACCCTACAGAGATGTGGCCCCTCTGAAAATCCCACAGGGCCCGTGTGACCCTCCGGCACGCACACACACACACACTCACAGATGAGCGAATCGCGTGTGTTCTCAGATAGAGACGAGTGTGTGAGCGAGTGTGACCTTCATGCTGAGCTCTAGCGTTGATTTCTGATTTAGTGTCAATCCGCTGCGCTTGTCATGCCAGGCGAGGTGCTTTCCACAAGGTAATAGAAAAACTCAAGGGCAGAGAGAGAGGGGAGGGAGGAGATGGAGGGAGATGTAACTATGTTGGTTATCTGAACAAGGGCCACGAAACAACAGGAATGTCAAAATGCACAGGAAATTAAAGTAGGGATGGAAAGAAATGGCGGCAATTAAAAGTTCATTGACATTTCCTGGAGAAAATGCAAATATCGCAAGGCAGCAAAAGAAAAAATAATAATATTAGGCTACATTATTATAATTTTGAGGTTTAATAATTGTTATAATTTTGTGCTGAAAGTCCAAACAACTGTTATAACGATAACGACACGGGAACGAAATCGTTGTCCAGACAGCAACAGACGTAAATCCACACTACCAGATATGGGCCGGATCTGGGCCGACACTGTTGCTGTCTGGGTGGAAACTTGGAATCACTTTCAGACTGATTTTTTTTCTAGTTGATGAATGCTAAAAACACTGACAGCCAATCAGACTGTAAAGACGACAAAACTGCAGCTGCGCTTAGAATAAACAACTATTGGCTGGTGTGGACACTAATATAGTTATGGTAATTGTTATAAGGTTGGTACACTCTAAAAAAATGCTGGGTTAAAAACAACCCAAGTTGGGTTGAAAATGGACAAACCAGCAGTTGGGTTGGTTCAGTAGTTTAAAAATTAGCCTACTGTATTGCTCAAAGTATGTTGGAAATTAACAATTACTAATATGTTTAATAAATTACCAATAAGTTGAATGAATAATAATTAAACAAAAAACATTTATTACATTGCTTATTAATAGATAAATGTTTACCTTTTGATTATTATTGTTGCCTCTAGTAATTGTCTGATAAATGTCTGATTTTTAATTTCCAACCTATTTTTGGGTTCATTTTTAAGCCTGCCATATAGTAATTTTTAAACAATAGTAGGGTTAAAAAAAAAACTGTCCAGCACGTTGGGCAAACATTTAACAGCCGCTGGGTTAAAACAATCCAATCGTTCATGGGGGAAACCATATAGGCCTACATAATTTGTCTTTGTGCCCTCGACGTCGACCTATTCAACTGTCTAGTGGAGAAACTGTATTCGGCCAGAGCTTTGGAACCTTCAGGTTTGTCCATTTTCAACCCAATTTGTTTTGTTTTTAACCCAACATTATTATTGGGGTTAAGTTTTATATTTCGCAAGTGTGTACATTGTGTTGTGTACTGGATGCTTTGAATTTCCTTCCAGATCAATCAATCAATCAATCAATCTTTATAGTTTTCAACCCTCATTCTGACCCTCTGTCTGAAATGATCTGTTTTTAAGGGGCGGCTCCTTTTCTTTTACGTCCACTAGAGGTCGCCAATTCAAAATAAAGGTGTAGTTTGATGACGCCAAGTTTAACTTTGAGCTAAATCCTGGGACATGTGGTCTTCACCTCACAGCCGGTGGAAAAGAATCGGGATATGACTCGGGCAGAAATCATGTTCATGGATGCGATTATTAACGTTACTGTAAAGCAGAGCAGGACCGAGTGTTGTGGAGCTGAGCAAGCCCGCTGGAGCGATTGTTAATAAGAAGAGCGGAACACGCCTCGCGCGCAGCGGGACTTTTATTATGGCATAGTTAGTCGCCGGCGCCACTTCCGCTTTTCTGGTCATGAGTATGAGGTAACGCTGTTTATCATATTAGATACATCTGAGTGTGTTGAAAATGATGTTATGACGCTACTCTGTGCGTTCGCTCGGCGGCTGCTGTGACACTTGTTCACACTGCAGTGAGAGTAAAGCGTTTCTGCAAAATAAAACCTGGAACCGAGGGGAACGCAGATATGACGCCATTGACAGGCGACTTCCTCACACGTCCCGGTTTCTTGGTTAAAATAGCAATTTTCTCATGATTTACAAATAGTTGGAAACATTTGGAATATTGTAAGTACTCAACTGAACAAAATATATAACACTGGCCTAGTGGCTTTTGGATATTTTACTGCATTTTTTTACATAGTGCACCTTTAAGGCTTGTCAGTAAATGGCCACTGTTATGATTGGGTATTTGCATAGGAAACAGTATCAATGTCGTCTCACTATGACACGTGAATAATCTCTATATGGGTCATTGCAAAAGTTTACATGGTTATAAAAATAAAACCTATTCCTGCAGGGAATGATCTGGCAAGTTTCTCTTTAGGTTGCTACAAAAAAAACCTCCCTGCAGCATTCTTGGAAGGATAGTTTTTGCTTACAAAAATAACCTACAGAAAACGTTCCTAGAACGTTCTTATTTGTTTCCCAAAAAAATAACCAAATGGCAACCTTATGGGAATGTACTGGGGCACACTTATAAAAAAAAGTACATTGTGTGTTGGTGTGTGGACGTTAATAGTTATCGTTATCTTTATTGTTATCATTCTTGGTGTGTGAGCCTGAATTAAATATCACTCTCTCTGTAAGATTGTTTCATTTTCTTTAATCTCAAAACTTTTTTCCATCTACAAAACATGCATTTGGATAGGCAGAATTAATTGCAGAAATTGTAAGGGAAATAATAAAAAAGAAATTACATTTTGTGCTCACAAATATATTAACGCCTGATCACTAGTGGCATCATGTCAGACTCTCCGTTAGAGAGATAACAGAAAATAAGGAAGATCCTGCTCTCTCTCTCTCTCTCTCTCTCTCTCTCTCTCTCTCATTCCTTCTCCTCTCCTCTCTCTGGATCTGTCCATCCGGCTAGAGCAGAATAGATGGTTATTCTAAAAGGTGCTGATTTCAGCTATAAACTGTAGGGGGAATGCGTGTGATGTTCAATAAGGCTCTCCCATACAGAGACGGAGTAGAGAAGACGAACTCGTTTATGAGCAACACACAACCCTGTCCTCCTGTATTACCCACACACTAAATTCTGCTTTACACACACACACAAACAACAGCAACACTTTGGGGGATTTGTGGGTGGTGTGTATGTTTTTCGACTACCAAGCAAATGCAGGTGCAAATAGCCCCTGAATCACTATTGCACATGCATTTTTTGAAAAATAGCATCAGCTTAACTCTTCCTGTAAAGCACCAAGCAATGCCCTAGCAACCATAAACACAATAGCAACCACATAGCAACGCCCTGGCAACCACCCACAACATTCTAGCATCATGGTGATGACAAATCTTCTTCAGAAAATTTACAAATATAGGGTTGTACATACAGTTATTCCTTCTGATACATCAGTGATCATTTTTAGTCAAATTGATTAATCGTGATTAATCGCACCCAAAATAAAAGTTTGTTTACATAATATGTGCAATATTGCCACCTGCAATTAAAAATGTCAGGAAAGTGATTCCTTTTATGACTCTATTGTTGCTGTATGACAAAACAACTGTATTGTTGTTACTTCTCGTCGCCATGGCAGCACCAAAAATGTACATGCAAAAATGTAAATGTTTTGTCAGTTTGTACAATGACCTCAATATGTTAAATTAATTCGGCAAATGGTGCCAAGGTATCATAGAAATGAAAGAGATTATTTAGCAGAAAAAAATAAATTATGTTACATTAGGTTAATTCATCATCCTGGAAAAGGTAATTCGGCTGCATTCGAAATAGCATACTTCCCTATTACAAAAACAAAAACAGTATGTGACAAAAAAAATGTGTCCGAAATGTACCCAGATGACCTACTTCCGGTGACTGAGATTCTGAAGCGCATAGCTACTTCAGGAGACTTTACTATCCCATGAGGCCACGGGAGAGGATTTGTGAATGGATCTTAAGCAACGCAACTGATGCTGGTAGGTCACATGATGATGACAACATGGCGGATGTAGTACGAGTCCGACCAGATTCCATACTATACAGAACATACTTTTTAACCCGTTGTGAAGTAATTACTTATTAAAAATAAGTCCCTACTCAAAAGAATGTGTGATTTCAGACTAATTCAAGTTGTGCGCATTGCGTTATGGGATACAGTAAGTAGCTACAGCTTGGCTTTTTACTGCATGTTTTGGCTGATGTCCTCTGGATATTCCATATACACAGAAAATAGGCCTATATACTTGCTGAATAATGCAGAAAAGGACTATTCCAATACAAAGAACAAAGACAGAATTTACATATTGTTTGGTAACTTAGCAGCCTAGGCTGTTTTACAGAATGTTTGCTGTGTAGCCTTTTCCCCAAGTAATGCCGCATGTTTTTAATTATTCCTTAATGTTGTAATTCTAGCATGTAACCTTCTAACCCCAGCTTTATAATCTCTTTTTCTCTTAACTGCATGCCTGTAGTCTCTCTTTCACACATAGGCCTACACATACGTTCACGTGCCGCGAGCGCGCGCACACACTCATTTTAGGCCAGGAAAATTAATGAGTTCTCATTCATAACCCAGACAGAGAGAGCTATATTCACCCTCCGATGCTTTATTGACTGATTTCATTTATTTGCAAGAGATGGATTGGAGGTAAGCAGGCGGCCTCCTCGCCACGTTCTCCGCACGGCTCTCTCTCCCACAATGCATTGTGGCGGGTCAGCGTTCGCCTCTCTCGTCAGCGTGTGACAAATTAGCTAACGAGGAACGGCCTTCGCATTTCCACAAACTAATTAACCCGGCAGGTACTGAGACAAATTATAATATTTATGTAATATCATCTCGCATCTGTTTGCAAGGAGCACATCCGTACGTATCACCTGATCTCTCTTTTAGGCGCACGCACGCGCTCACAAACACAACCTGCCTCCTCCTCTTTACGCGTTCAAACAGAACCACTTCTATTTTATCAACATGATTCCCGATTCTCAAACTCTAACATGACCATTCCCACTGCAGGTTGGTTGATTTCACAGCTCAGGGAGTGTTGTTGATAATAATAATTTATATTTTACAATGCCTCATCACAGTTGGGCCTAGGTCATCGTTTTAGCAACATGTGATTTGGGCCACAAGGTATAACTGGAGATTTGACATTTTTATAAATATATGCATCAACGTTCTGACATTATGATTTAATAACCAAATTGAATTAATTTCTAAATTTGGCTATTTAGGAATTATTTTATTAACTAATAATACAAATGAAAAAATAAATAACAGGAGCCACATCATACCTGTCCACTTGTGTGTATAAGCTAATTTGGGTGAGAATATAGGCTACGTAAAATGCCTCAACATTTGGCCTTCTGGATGTATGAATTATGAATTATTTCACGAGCGCTCGTACAGCAGTCATTGCGCCATATATAGGCTACATGATTGTATTATTACCGCACTGGTCGGTTAGACAGACAGTGATGGCGCGCTCTAGATATTGTATTTGGCTGAGTCCTGATTTCTCATCTATGAGGTCATAATGCCAAGAGCCCAACAGCCAATCAGAGAGCGAGTTAATGTCAACCCCTGCAACATCTCCAAACTAGAGGAAAATGTAGTGTGGGGAGAGATAATGACTCGATTTGAAAACACTTAATAGCTTTCAATAATAAGCCATTAGCCGACATTATATAATGCAGATTAATAGTTCATCTAGGCCTACATTTAAATATTATTATCAATATGGAAATATTCAAATAAAGGTTTTGCGACATTTCTAACTCATTTGAATGTGCATTAGGCACACGAGCAGCTAATATGTATTTTTACAAATGAAAAACAAATAAACGTTTCGCAAACAAGATCCGTTTCCCCCCCAAGAACAACAGAAGATGCGAGCTGTCAATAATGACATATTGAAAATGATTTTATTCGTTAATTTACATTCAATCGTTATAAACATGTTCAGGAAACAAAACAGCCGTTTAAGAAGAAGATCAAACATTTAAGAAATTTATATTGGTATAAGCACATACATTAACTTAGAACATATCACAAACTGACCGAATGGGAACAGGTTAAGAATGCTTTATCTACACAAAACATCCTATAATAACAGCATATAACAAAGTCATACTTTTCTTTTTAATGACGTCGTTTCCCCATTGGTGTTGTTGATGTTGTTGGTCGACACATGCAGTCAGGTTTTCTTCATTCTTTTTGAGATATTTTCCTTTCTTTCTTTCTTCCACCGTTTCATAAAACAGTCTTAAAATCTGAACGATTTCTTCCATAATGATAATAATGACGATGATAATAAGAATAATACTAAAAACGAGTGCACCGTCGCTCTGCTTGTTTCTCTGAGATCAAGCGCAAACCAATACATTGCAAAAAAGTGCAGATAATTTTCTGTCCTGGGAGAAGTTAAATTTGCAAAAAAAGAAAGTGGTAATATAAATTAACATAAATAAATAAGTTAAATAAATAAATAAATAAATAAATATGCTAGATCGAAAGGGCGACCGTTTTTTTTTTTTCAGCCTATGATGCTTTAGGTTTTATTTCCATCAGGTGCGCACAGTTCTTGGTGTTTACTAGAGGACAGTCGTATCCTTTCACTTCCTTGTGCGCCAGAAATGATGGGTGGACGAGAAACAGGGGGTGAACAGCACGTCAAAATATTAGGTGAAACTCATGGACACTGTGTGCTCGAGCGCTTTGCGGCGCAGGGACGCGATGCTCGTCCCTCTCCAGACGTCAGTGTCCGGGGAGCTACACAGCTGAGGCGAGCCGGTCACATTGGTGGGGCCAGAGAGCGACGCCATACCGGGGAAGGTGGGTTGGTAGAGGTGGGACTGGAGCCCGGAACCATTGGAGGACATGTTGGACAGGCTCATGGAGTTGGGCGGCGGTCCGGCGCCCAGGCTGCACTGGGATAGAGACTGTGCCATGGCTTGTTGTCGGCCTAGGGAGGGCGGTAACTGCAGCTGTGAGACTCCCGGCATCCCAGCCGCCGCCCAGCGGGTGTCATTAGCGTGGAAAGAGCACAAGCTATCGCCCATGGCTGCCGCGGCCGCCGCGGCGGAGGGGAACTGCGGTAGGCCGTGGTGAGTGGGCAGCAAAGTGCCCGGAGCGCGGAACACGTTGGTGGTCTTCTTGCGCTTCTTCCATTTGGCGCGTCGGTTCTGAAACCAAACCTGCAAGAAGAGGCAACAAAAAAGGCGCTCTCAAAATGCTGCTTGCATTCCATAAGCAATAAAACATCGATTTAACATGGCCTCCAAGATTTCCAAATGAGAAATTTTGTGTGACTGTGATAATGATGAAATTGTGTTTTTGTTGTACTCTATATTCTTATGTTTTTTACTATAAAATAAGCAGACAATAAATGTTAAAACTCAATGTTAAAAATAAATGTGATAACCAAGTTATTATAATGTCGCATTGTAGATTATTTAATATAAATGTTTTATAAAAATATAGAGTAAAACGCATAAAATAAAACAAATTGTTTTAAAGATGCCAAAACAAATTAATGCGCAAAACACTTTACACACCAGAAAATATTATTTTGCATTCTTTTGGCACTTATGCAATAATTTGTTTGCATGTTATTAGTAACATCAAAATTAAGAAAAATAATATAGCCAAAATTGTCTTCTTTTTAAGAATTTTGTTCGTCTGACTTTTGCTTCTCTGCTTGATAGACGTCTCCACGTCGCAAAATCGCGCTATAAATGCTGCCTGAAATGATAAGGAATCATAATATTTAGACTGTCCATTATTATGTGCTTGATTTTAAAACACCAGGGCGTAAAAAGGCCCACCCTGGACCGTAAATGGCTCACACGGTGTTTATTTCCCGAGGTCCTTCAGGTTTATAGAGATCTCATGCGCGCTCACAATGATTAACGAGCAGATTCTGACCCAACGAAAAGGGGAGAAAAAATGTGAAGGGGTTCATATTAGATCCCCGAATCCCACTCCACGCAGCCAGCCGTGAAATCCGGCCTCAAATGCATTACACTTCAGAGGATAAAAGAAAATGCAATTTCTCATACCATTAAAAAAAGACAGAGCACCATCCGCGCGCAGGCCATTAAGACGTGCACGCTGACAGACCTATTTCACGAGACGGCAAAACAAACCTAGTGTGCTGTTTCAGACGTGCTTATAGAAGATCACCGCGCGGTCATTGTGTCACTCATTTATTTTTTATGCAAGTACAATAGCTGCATCCGAGCTCTGGCCAGCTAATTATGATGATTATTATTTTACGCAGAACAGTCTTACGCGTTGAGCTTAATAAGCCTGTTAAGTTATAAATAATTCTGAAATTGGTTGATAATAATGGTCTTGATTTTATTGCACTATCAACTTGAAAAGCTATACATATATAATGAGCCTCTACACATCAGCGAGAGAGAGAGAGAGAGAGAGAGAGAGAGAGAGAGAGAGAGAGAGAGAGAGAGAGAGAGAGAGAGAGAGAGAGAGAGAGAGCGCTGGAATGCCGCGCGCGCTCGTTGCATCCTACATTTATCTCGCGGGTTCATTTACCGCTGCATTTGCGACTGACCACCAATCACAGGAGCAGCACGAGTCATAATCTTATAAAAGTGATTAAGATATCGGTCTGCTCCGATGGCTGAGATAACAATAATGGTATTGTAAAAGGAAAACGACCCGAACGATAAAATAATGAGAATCGCCGCATGTTTTAAACAGGTGCACATTCAAAAGCGAAGAAAATGTTGATGTAGAAATGAACGTAACCTGAATCAAATACAAATAGGCCTAGTAATATGTAGCAATATTCATTTGTATAATACTAAAACAATACAATAAAACCTAGATATGATGGTGGTGCAGAGGTGATAAACACTATTATTAATAATCATAAAGTAAATTCATGTGATTGGGATTAAAATAATGTTTGGGTTATTTTAACATATCAAATAAAAAAATAAAATGTAATACTATTGATAAGACATTTTTAATGAATAGGACATACTACTGGCGCATTTAAAACATCCGACCATAGTGATTGAACATCGATATGAATTTAACAGTTACCTCTTTTTTAAATTGTTTATATATAATATATTATTATTTCGATATTTTCATGCATTAATCTTGATGATAGAATTCATTCGGAGATGTGTTCACGGGCGTTTTCATAAACAACAATTTTACACGATTATTTTCATGCAGTTATTTATTTTTTTGCTCATGTTCTGTTGACAAACTTTAAATCTCGGCTCATCATGTAAACAAACAGAAATGCAAATTCTCATTACTCTATCATTTAAATAGTCTTTTTGAAATTAGGCCTATATGACGCATTATCATTTCACGCTTATAGCTTTGTATTTTTAATATTATAAGATTAGTATTTGAATAACATTTATAGTAAATATATAGCATAAATCATGACGTTCACGATAGACAATATTTTCCATTTATTGTAAATATAACAATAATTATTAGCCCATTATAATTATAGCCTTTTTTTTTCAAACATAATAATTACCGCCTTCTCTATTGAATGGAAATATCTGATATAGCCTATATTGTACAGAGTTAAAACAATGTTACTCTCGATTCCACGATGATAATCATTTGAACACAACAATCCAAAGATACTTCTCCACTCACCTGCACGCGTGATTCCGTCAAGCCGATCCGGAGCGCGAGCTCCTCCCGCATGAAGATGTCCGGATAGTGGGTTTTGGCGAAGCTGCGTTCCAGCTCGTTAAGCTGAGCCGGAGTAAAGCGAGTCCGGTGGCGTTTCTGTTTCTGACTCTGCTGCCCGCCGGACTGGGTGGGGTTCTGTTGCTGCTGCTGTTGCTTCTCCTGATCCTTACTGTTCACCGCTACACCCGACGGGTTGGATCCCGCACTGTTGATATCGTCTCCGGGAAGAAGGGTGGCCCCTTCCACCGCATCCGAGACCGGGGCAAGTTCTCCGGGGTGGCCCGGGTCAGTCCCGCCGCCACCCAGCCTACATTTCAATGCCTCCCTGTGACCCAGAAGCTCGGCCGCGGCATCCTTCATCCCTGAAACAGAGAATCGGTCGAACCGAGTGAGCTCAAAAGTAACACCACGCATGGCTGAAAAAGAGAGAAGTGTTAGTGCAGAATATCCTTTTTCTAGACAGTCGCATGCAAGCACTATTCTTATTCTTATGCATATTATCATTAGCTATCCGTAACGTGCAATTAACGGTAAAAAAATAGAACAACAACACAGCAAAATGACATTGACTTTAAAACAAACTAATTCCATTTGATTCCTCTCAATATCTGTGAAAACGACTAAATCAAATTACTGCGTAATATAATAATAATGATTACTTCTCCAATGAATTAGTTCGCTTAAATCGAATTAAGATAAAATAAGAGACAAATTGTCAATTTTCTCTGCTTGATTTAGATGAAAAGAGTCCTCCAGCTTACAGTAGAGTTGCAGACCGGAGTTTGGCGTTGATAACTCACCGAGGCGAGCATCCAGCAGGTCGGCGTGCGAAAGCATCGCGCACCGCTCCAGGGCGAAATGCTTTTCCAAAAAAATCTCTATGACTTTAAACTATTTAAAAAATATATATGGCCTAAATGAAAGCAAATTCGGTTTGTGGTTAAAAAGGAGGTTCCTTGCATTATAATGTCCTTTAGAGGAACTGGGAGGCGCTTAATAGTTGAATGAACCCATGAGCTCCTTCAAATAAGAGCCAATCAGCGTTGAAGCCTGGAGGTGTCAGATGCGCGAAGCCTCTCTTGCTGCCCTCCCAAGTTCATCTCCCCTCGTTTTTGATCCCGACTCCCAAACGATAACCTTTCAAATGACCTCTCTCAGAAAGCTCTTGGAGAAACTCCCTCAGAATTGGTTTAATTGAGCGTGATGCCAGACTCATTGAGGGGGGCTGATTATTTGAGGAGAAACAGCGAATTAAACTATTGTTAAATAAACGTGTCGTCCTTATCAAATCCATATGGTTTAGTAATGGCTTCCCAAAGTTTATTACTGGACTAAACGATTAAACCGCGCTCTCTTTATTATAGGAACTCGTTTGCTTGGATTTTACGCGCGTCTTCTATTAGATCCACACACGCACCCAAAAAAGAAAAAGCCAGCAGGTTTCCAAATGAGCCCGTCGCGTTTTAATTATAAACTTCTTCTTTTGCAGCCACTTTTGTCATTTAATCGTTAGTGATAATTTCACGTTTCCTTCGTGTCGTGGCATGTCCGACTCTCGCCTTTTGGAGACGAAGTGAACCTCTTCTAATGTTTCTAGTAGCCCGGGGCAGCCAACAACAAAGTTTAGATTAGCCATATATCTCAAACCAGGGTAATTTTCAACATCATTAGGCTTTTATGTAATTAGTGCCAAATCTATAAGCTTTTTATTACGATTATTAGCGAGATCAGTATAAATTAGGGCTGATTTAGTAGTGTTTAGGCCCGACTGTCACGGCGGGAGGAACTCGGAGTAAATGATATGTGAGCAAATTAGGTGCATAATTCGGTGGAAAAATTCAGAGTCAGAAATGTGCTTCCAGGAACGGGGATACCCCCGCGAAAGGGAAAGGGAAAGGGGGAGAGCGAGGACTTTCGCAGGCAAAATAGATACATTCACACTTTAAACACTCTAAGCTGACAAATTGTATTCGTCGCATTGATTTTTCATCCAATTGCCCCAAATTAACTTGATTTATTTCATGCAAAGAACTCTCAACTGCCAGTGCAGCCAATAAACGAACCTGCATTTACTCCAATTAACACGATAGCTTTTGTCACGCGTGGAACCGGTGAAAAATATCAGACAACCAGCGCAAACAGACTCTAAGCAGATGTCAGTGGGATGGTTTAAAGTACTCCTTTATTTGCAAGAGTGAATAGTGTCTTTTCACTGCGCACAAAGGACGCGTCCGAGCGAGAAACTTTTTTTTTTCTTTTTTTTTGACAAGCTCCAATCTGGTGGTAAGAACAAGAGCGCTCGCCTGCAGTCGCCGGGTCAGACGCGACTCTTGACTCGCCGGGGAAATGTATATGCCTCGCTGAAAATGAGGAAAGGAAGAGAGTGCGGATTCAATTTGGAAACAATTGTTCTTGCGCTGCGTTTTGATATCCGAAATGTCAGAGAAGGCGAACGAGGCACCGGGCGCGTAATGGAAGATCTCGGGTTTGTGTTCATCTCACACTTTTCCTTTTGGCCGGGAAATAGACTGTTCTGTTTTTGAATTGGGACGTGGATGTGGCTTTATACCAGAGACGTAAATATAAATCGAACACGGTTCTGTTGTTTATATCTTGCTGGAGTTGTAATAATTGTATTCTACACCCTTAAAAATAAAGGTTCCTCAATTGTTCCAATTCAAAGAACCATATATATATAGTTCTTTTTTTCCTCTCTTTTAATTCACCTTCTCCAATTACAATCGTTGCTGGTTCTAAGTGGAACCTTTATTTTTTTTTTCATGTTTATGAAAATAACGCGCATGCATGCTGCTCACATGTGTATTTTTCCTCGCGTATCAAAAACAAAACAAATGCATTACCTCAACAATAACGATCATTTGAAATCATTACATTGTTTGGCCCGAAACAGTTACCGCGTGATTGATAGCGCGCTTCATTTTACGACTTTTCAATAGCTCGATCCTTTTATAGCTGCACAAACAGAAGTGAATCACTCTTCTGGAGGCGCACGGTCATATTTAACGGGCTAAAAGTGCGACAGACGCCTAACGATGCTTTCAGGGTTGTGAATGAATGAAGGGCTGCCTGAACTTCATAAAATATGAACAAATATAGTGTGCAAGCTGTGACCCTCAATTAAAAGCCCTGCTCGGGTTTGTCTTTATTCGGCTGTAAGAGGGCATTTTGTGCTTTGGATCAAGTGTGTTTTTTCCCTAATAAATAAGTTTTAGATTGTTGCACACAAACGGAGCACGGGCTGGAAACTGGCTGGCTGAAAACACATTGGCTTGCTCTAATGCAATTCATTCCGTCTGTTTACCTCGTACAAAATGTACAGATTGAATTTCTATACACCAATACCCGGCCTGCAGCCAGCAAGGGGATTTCAAGCTTTATTTGTGAAACGCGAAGCGAAGCAAAACATTTTATTAAATGCATTTGAGGGGGATACACAACTGTTTCCTGACCTCACCAGTAATGAAAAAGAGAAGAAGAAAAAAATCTCTAGGTCCTCTGAGCTACAGCAAAAGGTGGCGATTACAACTAAAGTTCAAGAATCAACATTAGGCTATAACAACCTATAGAATAAAAAAGCCATGCTAGCAGTGCCACTACACAATTAACAAAACGTGCACATGGTAATATAAATATGTATTTACATTATGTGTACACTAATAATATATATTTAAATTATAAAGGCCTATGTTATGATTTTTAAGTACAAAAACCACTACAAATAATGTACAAATGTAATATAAAACAAATAATAATAATAATAATAATTGCGTTAATAAAAATTAGGCAAACAGACAGAGCTCAAAAATAATTGAAAGTATTTTTTTTAACTTCAAAAATATAATTTGATGCACTAAAAACTAAAATTAAATTATAAATTCAAAGACGTTCAAAACATTTGGCACATGCTTGGTATTGATAAATCAGTGTAAAGTTAAAACAAACATTTAACAGTTACAAAAGCAATACTTTTTATAACTTCAAAACAATACATTATTGTAAAATATGTATTATTTATAATAATAATACATTTATAAAATGTACTCATTCTAAAATAAAAGCTACTTTAAAAAGCCTTTGCGCACAGGGATTACAAAAGTTATGCATGAGTGATACTGTGTGTGTGTGTGTGTGTGTGTGTGTGTGTGTGTGTGTGTGTGTGTGTGTGTGTGTGTGTGTGTGTGTGTGTGTGTGTGTGTGTGTGTGTGTGTGTGTGTGTGTGTGTGTGTGTGCGTGTGTGTACACAAGAGAGAGAGAGAGAGAGAGAGAGAGAGAGAGAGAGAGAGAGAGAGAGAGAGAGAGAGAGAGAGAGAGAGAGAGAGAGAGAGAGAGAGAGAGAGAGAGAGAGAGAGAGAGAGAGAGAGAGAGAGAGGGTAATTTGGGAGGTGATTCAGAAGCAAAGCTGAGTTGCATCTCTCTCTCCCACCAGATAGCGATAACAAGCTCGCATCAATCTTACACTGCATATAAATAAAAATAGACAAACAAACAAACTCGCGCCCTGCAAGTTAATGCGGCGCATCTGAGTGGAAAGTAGACATTTTCACGCGCTCTGGAGATGAGGAGTGACTTTTAATAAAATCACAAGAAAAACAAATGTAATTCTGAACGCGGTCTGGAGCTGAGAGAATTCTGCTCCCTCACTTCTCATTGAGGATTGATTTTCAACGAGGCTTTTGTTTGACTGTCACCATCTCATGGCCTTCATATCCACCAGCACATTTGTCCCAAAGTGCACTGACATGCAGCTTCCACATTTCCACACATAGGCCACAGAAATCTCCTTCTTCCAACACAAACACGTTTAGCCAGGTGTCAAATTGAGGACATACAATCTAAAAAAAAGGTTCTATATGGCACCAAAAATGGTTATTGGCTCGTAATCATAAGGGAACCTTTTTAAGTGCTATATAGAACCAATGTTGGTGCTTCAGTGGTTCTTCAGCGGTTCTTCAGAGGTTCTTCACCGGTTCTTTGACTAAGGTCCACCACTACCATATACAGAACATGTTAAGATATGATCTATATAGCACCAAAAGTGGTTCCTCTTTGATTACGACGAAGAACCATTTTTGGTCCCATATAGAATTTTTTTTTATTAGAGCGTAAATACATATTAATAATCACTAACCTGACCATTTGCGCATATAGGGAAACAATATAGGCTGAATGATTTGGGCCAACGTTGTTTGTGATCAAGTAGCATAAAAATTCTCAAAGGCAACTTGTCGTATTAAAAATTAAGTGGTGCATGAAGAAAAGTTTGTAGGCTATGTGAACCACTTTTCTCTCCAGCGACCAGAAAGTTGTCATATATTTATCCAACTTCTGGATACATTTTCAGCTATTTTCCCTCTAAAGTGTGGCATAATCGTAATCTTGTTAATTTATAATGCCTAAAACAAAGCTTTTTGCATTTGATAATAATAATAATAATAATAATAATAATAATAATAGGCTACGTGTAGCCTATTTATGACCTTTTCCCTCTGATGACGTTTAGAAGGATTTTTTTGGTCAAAATGTATTTAATTCTGTGTTTATTGTTCAGTAATTTTGCTTCTAAAATAAAATAATAATAACAATAAAACAAAATACATTATAGCGTATTTATCGATCATTATTCGGTTTGAGGACGTCCCTATTATGGCGTTATTGGATGCAATTTTCAGAAAATTATGTTCCCAAAATTGTTTAGGCAAATAACATACACACACACACACACACACACACACACACACACACACACACACACACACACACACACACACACACACACACACACACACACACACACACACACACACACACACACACACACACACACGCACGCACGCACAGCTATGCAAATAACCCATTGACTCCAATTATTATTACATTAGTATATCAATAGGCCTAATATAGATCATTTATCCAGCCATAAAATGCATCGTTTCAGTACACAACAATAGTTTATTATTATGCAATATTTTGAAACATTTCCATTCGAGGACGAAACAATGATTGTTTGTTTGTTTGCATCATCATGGGGACTATCCACTGACTTATCTTGTTAGTACAAATATTTCTGCATTTTTAGATTTTTATTAAAATCTTAGCAAGTGATTTCAGGTCTTACTGTCTCCGTGGGCACATTCGGTTCACACAATATAAGCGAAACCTGCTCCACACCCATACAGATGCAGCATAACGCCCTCTTTCTCCGCGCATGCAGTTCCACGCCGGAATGTGATTCACGGGGCGTCTATATTCACTCAATTAGAGAATTCTAAAGAGAAAATCGATCGTCCATCTGCAGAAATGCCAGTTTAACAAATTAGATTCTTGTTTCGTGCAGGTGATGCGGTGACAGTCGGGGGGATTAAAGGTAATAAGTTGTTGTGTTTTAGCTGGAGGAGGAGGAGGAGGAGGAGGAGGGGGTGATGAAGAACCCCCCACCCCCCACATCCATCAGGTGCTCGGTTCCTCCGGTCGCGCGAGCAGGCTCAGGTAGCGCGCGCCCGCCGCCGCATCTCATGCTCCAATTAGAGGCGCTGCCCTCCGAACGGACTCGATTAGACCGTGATTTATCCGAAAGAAATATAATTATGGCTCCAAATAAAATAATCAGCATTGAAGAGCGATTTCCTTAACGAGATGGAGCGGTTGGGTGTCACGGAGTGGCGGCGCCTCATTAGCGCTATAATGAGGCTTCGGGGTGAACCCGATAATTATCGAAATCTGTAGAATGAAGACCAAGCCAAATGGAACCCGAATTCATCTGCGCCTTCGGCTCTCAAAAAAACCCTAAAACACATTTTAAAACACACCGAATTAGGCGGAACTATAGACTTGAGAGGAAATGCGATTCTGGGATGAATAATTCAATTATTTATGTCAGCGAGGAAACACACCTTGAAAAGGGACAAATCCTAATCACAAATTTCCCAATGCCTGCATGGGAAAATAGAGATTTGTTTTAGGCTGTATACACACTGCAAATATGGAAAGAGTTGCCACAGAAGATTGCACTTTATTTTACAATACGTGCACTTACCTAAGAAAGTACTGGGTAATAAGGTAACTACATGGGTTAAGGTTAGGTTTAGGGGTAGGTTCGGGGTTAGTAGTACTTATAGTTATTATCCATGCTATTGCAATTACTCTCAGTACATAATATGTATTACATAAGGGAACAGGACTTTAAAATAAAGTGCTACTGAGAACTTTTGGAGAACTTACTAAATAAGTTCCATAAATTACTGCTAGTGTTTCCTTTGAGGAAAATGTTTGAAGGAACTTAATTTTTCTTAAAATGCTATGGGGCATCTTCAAACAAACCGACAGCCAAAAAATGGTGGCTCAAGTATGTTTTACCATTTTTAGAAAGCATTTTAATCACACCCAAAAATGCCTGGGTTTTTATTTATTTTAGTGGATCAATCAGTTTTAGTTCTCACAGGTGTTGTGACAGTCCAAAGTTTTGCCTCCATTTAAACAATACATAATTTTATTAAAACATAAAATTCTTGCTGTGAAAGGATTAGTTTTAAAACTGAATATACCATCTTTCTTAAAAAAAAAAAACGTCATTTGGTTTGATATTTAGTTTTCTAATGCAATGACATACATTTTTAGGTTTGACTTGAGTGTTTCAAATAGTGTTTGGGACCACTGTAAAAATAAAATCATTGAAACATTAAGTTATTATAAAGAACATATCTATATTGACTTCAGAAGAGTTGGCCCCTGCATGTAAATATCTACTTCTGTCCAGAAGGCTTTTTAAAAAGCAGTAAGGAGTAAAAGATCAAGATTTACCTTAATAATGCAGATTGCAATATCTGAAAGCTTGATGCAATCTCTCCCAAAGGATCAGAAACAGGCCCTCCATTATCAAATATTCATAGCGAATACAAAAAGACACGGTCACAGCCTACACAAAATGCACCCAGAATTCAAATCATGTAATTACGTTGCACTGGAAAATATATTTATGCACTCAACGTTACTCCAGCTAATAGGTCAAAGCATGTGCAGGTGACGTGCCGCACTGGAGCCTCCTGCTTGCATGAGAGAATCTGGCCAGCGGAGGTCAGTGTCCTTTCAGGAGAGCTGGAAATATGTTCTCATCATACATCAGTTTGTCGTGCTATACCTGTCTCCCTCTGCATGCAGGAAAGCTAAAGCCTGTCCATTCGACTGACATCCAGGTTCACATTCTGTATTAATCACTGCAGCCCTATGAGAAGGGAAACATATGGCATCTTATATGATAACTCAAGGCTAGCATTTTGTATATTAATTAAGCTTTGAGTAGTCTTAGGTCACGGGGCTTACATAAAATCAAAGACGCGTCACAATTTTTCTGATCCCAGCAGGTGAAATACTGGCGATACAGAGCTGAACAAAAACATGAATATTCAATATTAATCAATGATGAAACAGAATGGTTTGAAATAATAAAACGAAACTTTATTTTATGATTGTGTGTATATGATCACAGAAGGCTTGGGGGCAAACGGTGTAATTAAATTATGAAATCAATACAAAAATCGATGAATTGCAAACATAAGCAATCGGTAAACACATCTCCAGTCAGAAGAAATGGAATGGACAGTTGGGATGTCAGCGTGTACGTCAGCGTCCGTGGGTGTTTGTTCGTCTGTGTCCATCATCCTTCCAGCTTGACTGAATCTAAAATGGTTCTGGCCTCCTTGTATTCTTCCGCTTCAGCCAGTTCCTCTTCTGTTTCCTGAAAAAACAAACGTTTTAAAGTCACTATCTGGAGTTTCTGAATGAATGGGAATCATATTTTGTGAATTACAAATAAATATGAATAAATGGTAACACTTTACAATATGGTTTCATTAGTTAACTATTAACTGCACTTCTACAGCATTTACTAATCTTAGTTAATTTCAACATTTACTAACACATTATTCAAATCAAAACTTGTATTTGTTAACATTAGTTAATGCACTGTGAAGTAACATGAACAAAGATTAACAGATACAGTAACAAATGTATTGCTCATGGTTATTTCATGTTAGTTAATACATTAACTTATGTTAACTAATGAAACCTTTGGTAACCCTTTACAATAAGGTTGTATTAGTTAACGTGAACTAACAATGAACAACACAGCATTAGTTCATCTTTGTTAACGATAGTTCATAAAAATCCAGCTGTTCATGTTAGTTCACAGTACATTAACTAATATTAGCAAGATTTTAATAATGCATTAGTAAATGTTGAAATTAACATTAACAAAGATAAATAAATACTTTATAAGTGCAGTTCATTATTAGTTCATGTTAACTAATGAACCTTATTGTAAAGAGTTACCACCTTATTGTAAGGTTTCATACATTTCATAAATGAACAAATATGAAGAAAAAGCATTTTACAACCCTAGAAATGTGCAATAAATTCAAAGCATTGGATAAAGAATTTAATGAATTGATCATATTTAAACCTAAATCATCACACATTAATTTCTTATCCAAAATACTATTTTCAAATCTATAAATTTAAAATAATCAGATTGAACCTCAGATTTCTTGATGAGCTATATAATCTCAGCCGTCAAATATATAATGAAATATTAAATACTCATGTTTTCAACAGCCTGAAAATGCCATAAAATGCCTGCAAACCTGACGTCTACAGAGAGGCTGAATAGAGTGGGAGTTTTCCATCCAGGTGCAGTTAGTAAATCAGATCACAGTAACACAACGAGAGAGACTAACTACATCACCAAATACAGCTAATCCACTCAGTGAACCTGCCAGATAATCACACACACAACCACCTCAGACAAACAAACACACTCGCACACGTAACACAGTGTGAAAATGTAATGGAGGCAGTGAGAGGAGTAGGTCATATCAATGCTAATCGATCGACGACGGTTTCTATGGAGGCCATTGCCGTGACAACATTACTAATGAACTGAAATGAGTGCAGCACAGAACGGTGTGTGTGTGTGTGTGTGTGTGTGTGTGTGTGTGTGTGTGTGTGTGTGTGTGTGTGTGTGTGTGTGTGTGTGAAGCCTCAGTGAGCTGCTGCACCTGACAGTAAGTTTTACGCTGACACAAGAAAGTAAAGGGTATGGAAAGCATATTTTTTTTATTGAAACACGCATGGTTGCACTGAGCTCTTTGAAATGCACGTGCGATCACAGCTTTTCATTTCATCTCTCTGTTTTCTGTTAATTAATGTGACCCCGGTAACCCTCCATTTCCCTAAACGTCAACAAACAGGAAGCGGATGGCACTGTCTCTTTCTCACACACGTGTCATGACGCCCTGTGCTTAGCACGGATTCAAACACCTGTGAGATGCTTGAAAAGTCCACCTGTACTGCCAATATTCAATGTATGAATATATTTTCAAGACAATATTAATTATTTTGTTATTACTTCTTTTTTATGGCAAATCCTTTGTGATTGTGGTATTGGCACTAGGTCTATCATTAGAGGGGATTGGAGGAGCCATAGGCAAACATCTTTTGGACAGAAAGTATTGTCTGTAATGGACAGTAAATATTGGAATAGTTTACGGTGAATAAAGAATGGCTTATGACGAATCAGTTGTGTAAACATTTTACTTAGAAATTGTAATAATGTTTCTGGGTATTTGTCTTTTATGTAGTGTTGTATGTATATTTGACAGGTTTCCCACTCTTTTTCAGAGATCATTTTCCAGGACATTTCAAATTGGTAATAAAAGACTAGGGTCACAGATTCACAGCCTAAGGTAATCGAATCCAGAAGTCTTTATAACGAGTGTCATTCTTTCAAACGATTCATTCAATACGCTTATTCATTTATGAACGAAGCAAATGATGGTCTGAATGAATGGTTTGAACAGGTCACTGAATCACATTCTCAAACAACGATTCAAAAACGCAGATTCATTCAGAAACAAAACCTCACTGTGTGTTGCTAAAAACATTCCTCTCCGGCCTAGTTTTTGTATTGAAACAATATTTTGTCTTAAATGTAAGTAACTTCTTGTTTACGTAGCGCTTTCTGCTAATTGTGCTAATTGTTTCGGACTAATTGTAAACCTTTTGTTCTTCAATGAACAAGAGCATTTCTTTTTAACAAAGAAATAATTTTCCAGGCAATTAATGCATTCTCTCATTTTACATGGCTTGAAAAACGTTCCTTATTTTTCCAGGTTTTCCAGGACGAGTGGGCACCCTAATTTGAGCGTCTTTGTGTGTACCTGCCTAGAGACAGCAGGTGTACTGTAAATTAGCAATGTAGCTATAATCCAGTTTGTTTACATTTTGTATTTTATACTAGTGTTCATTGACATGCATTGTCTCTATCAAATAAATAAACAAATACAAAATATGCATTTTTGGTGGGGATACGCAGACAGTTTAGCCACTGAATATAGTCTTAAAATGGTATTAAGTGTTTTTTGTTGTTTTTCAGCCAAAGATTGGGTCACAAATATGAACAGAAAGTGCTACTTTAACAAAAAAGCAGTATGCACTTGCAAAAATGTAGTTTTAATGAAAAGAAATGTAAATCTAGTCAGGATTCTCAGACAAAAAGATTCAACATTAAAAGCACCAGAGTTCAAGTCTTTCAGGCAGGACAAACCTAAAACAGTGTGTGTTTGTGTGTGTGGCCCTGGTAAACCCTACCTTATGTGGACAAAATGTCCCCACAAAGGTGGCAATATCCATAATCCTTGTGGGGACATTTTGTGGCACCCATGAGCTTATAAATCATACTGATGTTTTTTTTTTTAGAAAATGTAAAAATGCAGAAAGTTTTCTGTGATGGGGAGGTTTAGGGGTAGGGTTAGTGTAGGGGAGAGAATATACAGTTTGTACAGTCTCAAAATAATTGTGTCTATGGGAAGACCCCATAAAACAACGTGTGTGTGTGTGTGTGTGTGATATTCTCACCAACAGTTGTTGTAGGTCAGCGTGGGCCATAGCTAAACGACGATGGCAGTCTGGGATCATCATTCTTGCCTCTTGCAACACCTCCAACTGTTTAAGACATTTAAGAGATTTTACTAGCTTTGTACCATTACAAAAACAGAATTATTTCACATAAAAATCAGCTAGAAAACATAAAATACTCTCTGAGATTGAGCGAGAATTTTTGTGTCTATTGCTTTATCAAGCACTTGAAGGAGCTCGACGGAAAAAGTGAGTTTTTGAGTGAGTTTTGCAAGTTATTGCAAACCTGCTGCCACCAAAAACAGGCCCTGTCATCAGACATGAAGATGAACAAATCATGAAAGGATTGTCATTGTTGTGAAATCTATCCCTTTAAAACAGGGCTGATATGCATTCACTCCAGAGAGAAGGTGAAGAAGAGAATATGAGAGAGAGAGAGAGAGAGAGAGAGAGAGAGAGAGAGAGAGAGAGAGAGAGAGAGAGAACATGGTCCACTACTCATTGAGATCCTCTAAATTAGCAGCATGTGTTGTTAATTACAAAACTCCTCTAAAGTTACGTAATGTCATTAATTTTGCATCAGCACATTAAAACTAACCCTGATCTCACCCACAGCGCTGCCATACTGAATCAGCTCAACCAACTGGTACCAGCGTTCAGATATTAACTCTGACGACTTACTCTCTTTGCAGTCAGAGAATGTTCTACATCCAGGGCGCAAAATGTACTTTTGCCAAGTGCTAAATGTGACTACAGTTCACTTTGTATTATTGGCCAGATGGACAGTAACTTAATCAGCTTTAAATAAATGTTACAGAATTCTGATGTCAGTGATGAGAGCGATTGTTTCACCTCTGTGGAACATTTACCATCAGAACAAATTTTTCGTTGTTGACACGTGGCATATTTCTCACATTAAGCTTTAAAAAAACACCTCATAATGATGCACAATGAACTCTGCTGTCTGTCAGAAATATGCAAATATTTTAACTAAAAAATAAATATGTCTCTGACTGGACATTGAATTTCCTCAGTTCTGGTCCTTTGAATGAATGAGTCTCATCAGGTTGTGTGTTGTTTAAGTTGGTTTATTCTTACCTGTTTCTTGATTACATACTCGTCTCCTGCCTCCGCCTTGAGACGCTCAATCTTCTCTTCCTGCTGCTTTGCCTCCTTTATGTACAACACCTCCTCTTTGGCCAAACTGAGTGAGAGAAAGAGAAAACAAGAATGAAAATGGATAGCGAGGGGTGAGTTTAACTCAAAAAATTGAATACTTGTTTGTCCAAACGATGCAGTCAGGAATTTACCGCCATGAAGTCCAACAACTAGCTAACTTGCATATCTCCCAAAATGCATCACTACATGGGCTCAAAACCAGAGAACCAACTTCTAATGTCCTGAAGTTTCACATTACTAATCTATCTTTTTATAATTGCATCTGTGATTTAACACAAATATAAATCATGCAAACATATTTTAAATTAGGTTGAAATATACATAATACAACATAAAGATGACAGCTGAGAAGCAGACAATATTGCTGAAAGTGAACAAATACATTACGGTTAAAAAAGTGTGGGGTCCGCAAGATTTATTTTTATTTTTAAGAAATTAATATTTTTAATAATATAATCTGCAAAGATGCATTAAATTGACCAGAAATGGCAGAAAAGACATTTAATGTTACAAAAGATTTCTATTTTAAATAAACGCTGTTCTTTTGAACTTTATATTCATCAACGAATCCTGAAAAAAAATTTTTGTGTGTTTTCCCGAAGCGGAATCAGCATATTAGAACGATTTCTGAATGTGACACTGAAGACTGGAGTAATGATGCTGAAAATTAAACGTTGCATCACAGGAATAAATTACATTTAAAAAATAAAGTCAAATAGAAAACTTATTTTAAATTGTAAAAATATTTCATAATATTAAAGGGTTAGTTCACCCAAAAATGAAATTTCTTCCATTAATGACTCACCCCAATGTTGTTCCACACCCGTAAGACCTCCGTTCATCCTCGGAACACGGTTTAAGATATTTTAGATTTAGTCCGAGGGCTTTCAGTCCTTTGAATGCAAGTGTAAGCACACTTTGCTGTCCACGTCCAGAAAGGTAATGAAAACATCATCAAAGTAGTCCAATACATCCGAGTTCACGATGCCACAGTGACGCTGCTGACGTAAGACGCTGTGACGTGTTATCTGGTGCGATAGCAGGGGTGCGATAGCAGATACCAGATAACACGTCACAGCGTCTTACGTCAGCAGCGTCACTGTGGCGTCGTGAACGCGGATTCAAACTAAACCGGAAGAGAAGACAATGCTTAATAAAGTCTAACCAAATGATGTCACATATGGACTACTTTGATGATGTTTTCATTACCTTTCTGGACGTGGACAGCAAAGTGTGCTTACACTTACATTCAAAGGACTGAAAGCCATCGGACTAAATCTAAAATATCTTAAACTGTGTTCCGAGGATGAACGGAGGTCTTACGGGTGTGGAACAACATTGGGGTGAGTCATTAATGGAAGAAATTTCATTTTTGGGTGAACTAACCCTTTAATGTTTTTACTGTATTTTTGATCAAATAAATGCAGCCTTGGTGAGCAAAGAGAATTCGTTCAAAAACATTAAAAAAAAATTCATACCAACCCCAAACTTTTAGTAGTGCTTTCAATGCACACAACTAACAAAACTCGCTATAAAAGGAGAAACTAGCAGTGCTATTAACCCGAAGCCAGCGGATTTATACTATGTTAAACTTGGCATGTCCATCAAGTTGCACCAAATAAAAAAGAAAGAAAACAATTCCTAAATGGTTGTGATACATAAAATATTTTTGTGTTGAATTTCCAGTGTATAATATGCTGTGAAATATACCACTACAGTGTCATAAAATGCCTCATTGCATGAACCACCCTATCTCAAGTCTATAAAAATCACTAGTTAGCTTAGCACTGTTAACTTTGAAACAACAAACTGGTAAAATAGTTGAAACATCAACAAACTTCTGATTTCACCCAATGAACAAACACGTATACATTGTACTGTATTTCTACTGTAAACACAATCTCTATCCCCAGAATTTCCTACCTCCCAATTCTCTCTTCCTTAATGATTATCTACTGTCAGTCTCAGAAAAGCTGCATGCTTGTTAGCCACCGCGTTAAACTGCATCAGCTACATCCTGATCGCTACGCTAATCTGTCTTTTAACTGCATCTGTCTCCCTCTCCCTCGCACACACTCACAAAGACACTGTACTGCCCCTACTAGGATTAATTGATCATCAATTTAGTCCCTAATTTGGACTAAGTCAGGTGGCAAATGGGCCACTTTTGCTTGATTGTTAGTGAAAACGCAGTGCGAGTACATTGATAAATTTTGATTATTTATCAATTATGGCCAAATGAACTAAACGCACTGAATAAATTCACGGCCTGATTGCCGTAATGGAGTTTGAAAATATCACTATTGATAATGATTCTGGCTAATAGCCGCTTTCCGTCTGTGGCCTGCTCGCATGTCGGGACGACATGGCGTTGCGGAATTCATTTTTCATGAAATCAGCTGTGTGTGTGTGTGTATGTGTTAGACAGCGAGAAAAAGAGAGAGAGCACGAGAGGCTTCTCCATTAATCAAACGTACTGCCAGCCCGGGCCGCGTGCCGTAAGACTCGTCTCCGCCTGCGACAATATGTCATATTTTACGTCAATTACGCCAGTTTTAACAGGCTTCAATCACGACGCCCTGGTGCAATTCTCTACATATGCTCAAGGTAAGGCTTTCTCTGACACGTACGCAAAAAATTAGACCACGGGAAAAGGAATGGGGGTGCAACCAGCAAGGAAGCCGGAGGGGTGGAAAGATCGGGGTGTAGCATAATTCTAATAAAAGTGAGGGACAGGCTAATGAAAAAGTGTCATGCTGATGTTAATTTCTTGTTTCTGCAGGGTGATGTGGGAGCTGCTTATAGCAGGGGCGGAGCTGGGCAGCTGTAAATGGGGCTGCCAGGGCTGCTTCCTTCAGCTTAATGGAAAAAGCATCTCTCTGGAAAATAGAGAAAAGAATTAGACTCGACACACACATTCTCTCTCCTCTAATACTGTATTTTTGAGGCGGCGGCCCGGCAGCGAGACCCGGTGACAAAAGCAAATTACGTCTGTCATTTTATTAAGTGCATCCGCTGAGCTAGGCCAGAAAACACAGACTGGAATACATCACCAAAAAGAAGAAGAAAAGAAAAAAGAAAACGGCAAGTGAAGGGTAGAAAGTCGGGACGGTGGAAGACGGCGAGATTGGCTGGCAGTTCGTTCACACCAATGCCATCCAGTTGTCAAGGCCAAGATGGAGAGAAAATTCTGTAAAAATAGCTAATTTCTCCACCGGATGAATATATTGGTAGTAAAATGGTGAAAAGTGGATGTTTTTTGAAACATTTGGCCTAAATGCTTCAGACTGAGGCTGAGCAGTGAACACTCCTGAGCTGGCAACATTTGGCATGAGATCTTGACCCACTTCATAGGGCATTTCAGGAACCCCCTTGAGGCTTCGGAAAACATGGGATGTAGCCGTAAGAGAGGGGCTTGACCTGAAGGCAGTAATTAACTGACATTACAAGCATCCACATGTACTACAGCACTAGGTCTTATAGCATTGACACGTCACCTCAGGATAACTCTTCATAGCCCTACATCGCCAAACAGTGCAAGAAGAACAACAACTGTCATTGCTGGAAATGATGACCACATTACAACACTGCTAAACTTTTACCTTAAAACTTACTGATAACCAATATGGCAGCTTGTTTTCACCACGGCATAAAACAATTAAAAAAAGATAATTGCGAGTTTTTATATCACAATTGACTCTCTCTCAAATGTGAGATACAAACTTGCAAAACTTGTAATTGTAAAATTTATAACACAATTTTCTGAGGGAAAAAAGTCAGAAATGCGAGATGTAAACCCGCAATTGCAAAAAAAATTGGAAGAGATAAAGTGTCGCAATTAGCTTTTTTACAAGCTTGTATAAACCACCATAATAATATTGTGGTAAAACAGAAAACACATTATGAATCAGAGATCATTGTGAGTGGCCTGTCTAATACTCGCATATATAGAAAATAATCCAATAAACATTCAATAAATAACAGAAAATTAATCAAAACATTCTAATGTACATTACTGATGACACAAATATGAAGAAACAAAACTATTGAAATAAAAATTGCGTGATCATGTCATGCAGGGACTGTGTTATTGGTTTTCATTTTGTTTCCATTCAGACTTGCGGATTTAACTTATAAGCAAAAAAGGGAATATCGCATAAAATATTTGCGAATAAAGCAGCATTTTCATCTAATAAGGTGAAGAGAACAAAATCATCACTTCCTGATAAACTGGTGCTAAACATCACTAAAAAAAATAGGAGAAGTATTGTATAAAATAATTTTCGTATAATTGCGTCTCAGAAGGTGCAGACGGAATGCAATAAACGCTCTTTGGGAACGCAGTCATGTGAGAGAGTTCAAATTATACCAACCAATTTGACAACAGACATTTCAGACGCTGGGCAAAAAGATCTGTCCGCTGGTTAGTCTAGTAATGCCATCCCACCGCGTTACCCGTTTTTTTTTTTGGGGGGGGGGGGGGGGGTTAATAAACATGGAGAAATTTATTCTGTAAATTTCCATCGTAGTTTATAGGGCTGTGCGATATTGAAGAAAAATGCAATATCCTTGATAAATAATGCGATATTCGATGTGCAATACGATATTGCTTTAAGTGTGTAAAATCTATTTCTTTCCCCAACTGATATCTTTCACTTAAAGCATAACCGACTATGTTTACATGAATACTCATCAAGACAGCCATTCTGACATTACGTGTATTTGACAGTTCGAACAAGACACGGAAAAAAAGAATGGCTTGTGCGCATGTTTCGGTGTGTGTCAAACAGCAGACAGCACGAGACTGCAAGGAATTGTTTTTCGCAAGTTATTGCATTTAATAACTCTTTAACGTCAAGCAAGTCACATTACTAACAGTCGTGTGCTCAGTCTATTCTCTGCTATATGCATCAACCTAAAACGTACACTTTTCACAATGTTGAAGTAGTCTTTTAAAATCATTCAGATACAGCGTGCCCTTGCGATATGTACATTTGCGATATTTCGATATATTGCGCAGCCCTAGTTTATGCACATGTTTTCTTATCAAATCATTTTTCTTATGTTTTTTATGCGCATCTTGGCGCTTCCATCAAGCGTTTTTTCATGCGATATCCCAAAATGCGCGGAATCAGCTATTGTATATTATTTGGCAATTCATAGTTTTTACTTGCATTCATTTCAGTTTTGTACAGTAAAATCACGTGATGTTTCACCATATATGGTAAGATCTTACAGTTAACAAATTAATCGTTTTACTAAAAAGAGTATTTTTCTGTAAAAAAGCTTTATTTTAATTTTAAAAAAGTGCAGTATAGTTTTAACGCAATATATAGGGCAGACCAGTCAAACGGCCATTTTGAGATTTTTAACATTAATGTTGCCCAATTATGTCAGTTCCTACAATCTTCTGACAGCCTTGTCAATGGATAATGCACATTTATAGTTTTCATTAAAGCATTTAGTAAATGTGTTTTATTAAATACAAAGTTTTATGCGTTTATCGGACGATTTCGATGGTGCCAATAATATTGTGCATCCCTACATTCAAGATTTATATTAGATCAGTTCTTACATTCCCTGAGAATCAAACCTATGGCAATTGGTGTTGCAATTCTGGTTTGAAATGTCCAATTTTGTCAGAAGTTGGACATTAAAACAATTAAATGCTTCATATTCTGAATGTTCCAAGGTGCCGCTGTTTACACCCAAATGGACAGAATAATATATTTCAACATCAAAAATGATATTCTTTCTGTCCTATATTGAGAGTATCATCCTTCTGATTCTGTCTATATACCAGCATTCATTAAAAACAGAGTTAGAGGCCAAGCTTAGAGCAAACATACAAACAGACGTAAAATGAGTAAACCAGGTGACCATCAAGAAGCCCACACCTCACAGGCCTGACAAATGAAGAAATGCAATTCAGCAATACAGCGTTCAAAGGTGGACAAAATCAATTATCTGACCTGGAGCTGAGAAGCCCCGGTCTGAGTGAACCACAGAGGCCTGCGCTCACATGGGGAGAGAAATCTGAGAGAAATCTATAGGACCTAAAGACCCAGCTGAAAGAAAACAAAGCAACTCGCACCGCTCTAATCGATGCGAAGGCTGGACCGTCCACACAGAGAGCCAAAAACAGATGGGAAATCCAGAAGAAACATGTCTCGGAGACACGAACGATGTGCCTGCCGTCGCTGGGCCTAACAGCGGGAATGTTCCATCATAAAACCATCAATTGACACCAACGGTGCCGATGCAATAAGCAAATTCAGCATAAATGAATTCAGACACCAAGACGTGATTGGTCCCTCATGTGAACATCAGCGGAGTTTGACAGGCCAAACGTTCGGTTCTTATCGCGGCGCGGCTCATTACGATGTTGTCTCCTGTGTTGGCATGGTGCGCGAGTTGTTTCCTAACCCTCTCTCTTTCTCAATCCCACTGAGAATCATTCCCACACTTCCATTACCAGCCCTATCAAACAGGCCCATCTCAATCAGGCCCTCATCTGGTCAATCAATGCAAACAGCAGTCAGGTGGGGATTGGAAGGGAGAGCAGAGAAATGGAGGGGATGAAGAGAGGATGAGGCAGGAATAGAGACACTCGCAGAACACAAATGACCAACTTTCATTTTCGTTAAACGAATGTTAGAATCAGTTTTACTGGGGACTGTCAGCTGTACAGACCAAAAAGAGTGGATGTAATCATGTAGATCACAGGTCATATCTGATGCTATAAAGTTTGTACTTTTCATGTTAACTTTAAAAATAAAGTAAAAAAGTAAAAATAAAAAAAACCTTGATTGGCCTGGCTGTGTGGATTGCAGAGGTGGACAGTAACTAAGTACATTTACTTGAGTACTGTACTTAAGTACACTTTTTGAGTATCTGTACTTTACTGGAGTATTTTTTTTAGGGATACTTTTACTTCAACTTCACTACATTTGAAACACAAATATCGTACTTTTTACTCCACTACATTTCTATCAAGGTCCTCAAAGTCGAAAGTCATTTCTGTAGCAGCTTTAAAAGTCAGTGGATGAATTTTTTCTTCTTTAAAAGTGTTTTTTTTTTTTTTTTTTGCAGACAGCCTATCAGTAATCACTCTTGTATAGGGTCATGTGAAGTTTCCCAACATTTTTTTAAACACTAGTCAGTTTATAGCAAAATGGAAGAAGATGGTTCCTTGGCACAGTGTGTGCACCCATGGCCATAATTAAAAAGTATGTTTCCGTTTTATCAAAAGATTAAAGATTAGTTTAGTTGGCATACACTTTGATGCATGTCTCATAAAATGTTCAAAAATGTAAATGTCTGGGAGAAAGAGAAGAGTAAACAGTTGGGAGAATATTGGATGCGTATCAGTGTATAGGGTCCATGCATTCAGCCTTAAAGTGACAGCAGCTTTGTAACTTTTATACAAGAAATTGAAAATTTCAATACTTGTATAAAAGTTACAACACTATACAAATGTAAAGAAATGAGTTTAAGGTAGTCGTATGCTAGCATGTCGGATGGAGCATCACTGACTGGCTTAAACCACCTTGGTGGCATAATGTGCATTTATACAAAATAATAAAATAATGCATTGACATAAAAAAGGAAATGTACTTTTGATACTTAAGTACTTTTAAAAACAAATACTTCTGTACTTTTACTTAAGTAAAAATCTGTTTTTAGAACTTTGACTTGTAACGGAGTAATATTTGACCAATAGTACTTTTACTTTTACTCAAGTAATAGAGTTGTGTACTTTGTCCACCTCTGGTGGATTGGAGCATTGTCCTGCACGAAAAACCAATCCTTCGAGTTGGGGAGCATTGTCAGAGCAGAATTATTCTCACAGGATAATCTTGCATGGCTTGAGTTATGCATCCTTTGCAAAGACGTATCTGCCTGATTCTAGTCCTACAGAAGAACCACCAGATGATCACTAATCCTGTGCGAGAGACAGTGGGTTGTAGGCCTCTCCAGGTCTCTGTCTAAACATCAGAGGACCAGCAGGGGCCGGTTGCATAAACCGTTAAGACTAGTCTTACAAGTTAGACATACATTTTTTTTCTTTAAGACTGTTCATCATTTTTTTTAATCAGTTACATAAAAACATAGAATGGCCTAATTTGATACAAAAAGTAAGACTGAATGCCACTTGCCTAACTGCTAGTGGCTCATACTAGATCTTAAGACACTGTCTTAACATAATGGCTTAGTTTATGCAACTGGCCAACTGGTATTGAGAAAAGCTGAAAACCGGACTCATTAGAGAAGATCAGAATCAGGCAGATCTGTCTTTTGTGACTCAAGCTGCGAACAAGGTTATCCTGGAAGAAAACATGCTTCCTTCTGGACAATGTTCCAATCCACACAGCCAGGCCAATCGAGGTGTGGATGGAGGACCACCAGATCGAGACCCTGTCATGGCCATCACAATCTCCAGACCTGAACCCACTGAAAACCTCTGGAATGTAAGCAAGAGAGTCACCACACCAGCCATTAAATAAAGTCAAGCTGCTTGAATGTGACCAAATGATATGCATGAAAGCTGTGATTGAAAATCAGGGTTATTCCATTAAATATTGATTTCTGAACTCTTCTCTTCCTTAGTTAAAACATTAGTATTGTGTTGTTTAAAATGAATATAAACGTGTTTTCTTTGCATTATTCGAAGTCTAATAACATGGCATGCTTTTGTCTTTATTTTGACCAGTTGTCATTTTCTGCAAAAAAATTTTTTTTCAATATTTGAAATTTGGAAGAAATTGTCAGTAGTTTGTACAATAAATAAAAAATTTCAATTATACTCAAACTGATACATTTAAATAATTAATCCAGAGAAACTGCTAATTTTGCAGTGGTCTCTTAATCTTTTCCAGAGCTTTATATTGGGTAAATTTGACATTATGTTATTTTTTAATTTAACATGAAATATATATATATATATTGCATTTATATAATACATTATACATACATATATATATATAATATGTGTGGTGTGTGTGTGTGTGTATGTATGTATGTATGTATGTATGTATGTATGTATGTATGTATGTATGTATGTATGTATGTATGTATGTATGTATGCATGCATGCATGCATGCATACATACATAACACATATTTTATATATAGATAAACACCTGCTGGCTTGATAAGGCACAGAAATGTCTATTACACATGGCATTAACAGCCTCAAATTCTTCATTCAATACCTAATTTTGACTAACGTGTACTTGTCTACTTATGCTTTAGTCTATTGGACTCACAACACATAAATTAACAACATTCATAGCTTTCACTGCACCGAAAATGACCGGAGGGTTGCACTTGACATCTGGAATATTCTACAGCATCTGTCAGAGCACCGGGCTATATTTACAGCCTCTGCCGGAGAGGACACTCATCCGCGGCGTATGCCTGTAGAGTGGCGCGGTGAACCTGCGGCCTTAACGTCGCACATAAAAGAAATCTGATTATTCAGCCTTCTTACCGTTTAACCACACCGGTCTTGATTTTTATTTGTCGTATTCTAGGATCCGCCATTGTCCGTGTTGTTTGAAATAGTACAAACTGAAGAAAAGCGGATAAATCTGCTAGTAATTAGATAACAACAAGAGATGCGCGAGCTGAGATTAGCCTGATAGCACAGTGACACAACACAGCAGAAAGTGCGCGCATGCGTAGACAAAGCAGAGCATGTGACAGCAGTTCAAAGATCAACTAAAAAAGCAAATGTATTTACGTTCTTTATTTTTAGTAAATTTTATAATTCAATTTATATAGGTTGTTTTCTCACAAAGGATGACAAAAAATAATGAAATAATTAACTAAAACAAAATTAGAATTAAGGGTATTATTGTTGGCCTATTATGTTTTTTTAATAGTACAATGGTATAGATAAATGAGTATTTGAATTTAGTACCATGATATATATAAATAAAGGCACCATAGTATTACATGGTATAATGTTATTTTCATATTACATTTAAATCATGTTTCTATTATTAATAATTAAATAAACAATTTAACAGACCTATATGTAAACAGACCTGTTAATTAGTGCATAAATTACATTATTGGTCTACAACTGTCTTAATTGTTTGTGTGGTTTAAGCTTTAAAATATTTAAAAAATAATAATAAAATACAAATATTTAACCGACAATTTTCAATAATAATAATAATATCTTACTTTATATATAATTATTATAAATATTTTATATATTATTTGACAGTCATTATTGTTGTATTGGTATGCTTTGGTCACTGTGATGTGACCGGGCTGGACTGTCGCCAGTGTTGTTCTCCGTGTGATCTACTCCTCACAGCCTGTGGAAGCAGAGTGGACATCATAGACACCTCGATTGCCGGAGGTAATGTTTTAGACTGGAGCAGGTAAAGTGAGATATGTCACACGTGTCAGGAGTTGTCAAACTGCAGACAACGCGCCGGGAATGATGAATGTCATCCCCACCGGAGCCCACGAGCAGAGATGCCGGTCCTCCGTCACACGGGTAACCTAGAAAGACTGCACGCGAAGCAGTACTGTCCGGTGGAGATTGAGACGCGCGTGATTCACGATCATATCGCCTAATCGAGTCATTTATGGTTATTGATCATAAAAAAAGGTTCGGGTGTAGCAAAAGAGCTGGATATCATCAGGACAAAACACCACTGCACTGGCCTCCAGTCCAACAGAAACCGCAATTTCTATCATAATAAATTCATTGATAAGTCATACACTATACAAAATGATACACACACACACACACACACACACACACACACACACACACACACACACACACACACACACACACACACACACACACACACACACACACACACACACACACACACACACACACACACACATATATATATATAGGCTATATATGCGTGTGTGGATAAAGGAATTTGTCAATGCAAACTCATATTGTTTAACCAGACCTGAGGTGGTCATACCTCATTCTTTTCTATTCTATTCTTTTCTATTCTAGGGTATAATCAAAATGTGGATAAAGGAATTGATCAACGCAAACTCACATTGTTTAACCAGATCTGAGGTCATTCTATTCTATTCTATTCTATTCTATTCTATTCTAGGGTGTAATCAAAATGTGGATAAAGGAATTGATCAACGCAAACTCACATTGTTTAACCAGATCTGAGGTCATTCTATTCTATTCTAGGGTGTAATCAAAATGTGGATAAAGGAATGTGTCAATGCAAACTCACATTGTTTAACCAGATCTGAGGTGGTTCTATTCTATTCTATTCTATTCTATTCTATTCTATTCTATTCTATTCTATTCTATTCTATTCTATTCTATTCTATTCTATTCTATTCTATTCTATTCTATTCTAATCTAGGGTGTAATCAAAATGTGAATAAAGGAATGTGTCAATGCAAACTCATATTGTTTATCCAGATCAGGGATGGTTATATTTCATTCTATTAAATTCAGTTCTATTCTATTCTGGTTAATGGTGTAATCAAATGTGGATAGAGGAATTGATCAACACAAACTCACCTTGTTTAACCAGATCTGAGGTGGTTCTATTCTATTCAAGGGTGTAATCACTCCATTCATGTCTAAAATACTAGAAAAAGTTGTGTCCGCTCAATTGTGCTCTTTCTTGCAAGAAAATGATATCTATGAAAAATTTCAATCAGGATTCAGGCCGCATCATAGCACAGAAACCGCATTCGTTAAAATCACAAATGATTTACTTCTAGCTTCTGACCAAGGCTGTATCTCAATACTAGTTCTACTCGATCTTAGTGCTGCGTTCATAAAATACTCTTAGATCGACTTCAAAATTACACTGGTGTTCAGGGACAGGCATTAAACTGGTTTAGATCATATTTATCAGACCGCTACCATTTTGTCTGTCTAAATGGGGAAAAATCAAAGATAACGTCAGTAGACTATGAGGTGCCGCAAGGATCCGTGTTAGGCCCTCTGCTATTCTCAATATATATGCTGCCACTAGGTAATATAATAAGAAAACATGGAATTAATTTCCACTGTTATGCTGATGACACTCAATTATATATTTCATCACGACCAGATGAAAACGCTAAATTATCTAAACTGACAGCGTGTGTTGATGATATTAAATACTGGATGACATGTAATTTTCTGCTATTAAATTCAGATAAAACAGAGGTATTACTTATTGGTCCGAAAAACTGCCCACAAAACCTCTCACAATACAACTTTAACTTAGAAGGATGTCCTGTCACTTTATCCGATACAGTAAAACACCTGGGTGTTATATTAGACCGCAACTTGTCTTTCGAAAATCATATTTCATATGTTACAAGAACGGCATTTTTCCACCTTAGAAACATTGCTAAGCTACGTAACATGCTATCTATTTCTGATGCAGAAAAGTTAGTTCATGCATTCATGACCTCGAGACTAGATTACTGTAATGCTTTATTAGCTGGTTGTCCTGCATCATCAATAAACAAGCTACAGTTAGTCCAAAACGCAGCTGCTAGAGTTCTTACTAGGTCAAGAAAATATGATCATATAACACCAATTTTATCATCTCTACACTGGTTACCTATTAAGTTCCGTATCAATTACAAAGTATTGCTACTGACCTATAAAGCCCTAAATGGTTTAGCTCCAGTGTATTTAACGGATCTTCTATCGCCCTACAATCCATCGCGCTCTTTAAGATCACTAAACTCGAGGATTCTGGTCATTCCTAGGATATCTAAGTCCACTAAAGGAGGGAGGGCATTTTCACATTTAGCTCCTAAACTCTGGAATAGTCTTCCTGAGATTGTTCGAGGCTCAGACTCGCTGTCCCAGTTTAAAACTAGATTAAAGACGCATCTCTTTAGCCAAGCATTCACATTATAAATACGTTTTATACTACAGTTAAATCGGATCAAAAGCATTAATATTCTGAACAGCAGCTATGCTAATTATTTCCCATCTGCTTTTCTGTTATCTCGGGACACTAGTCCCGAGATAGTTGGTCAGCTCCAGTTTGTATCCAGCCTCTCATGGAGACTTCAGATGCCCCAACACCTGTGATGAGACGACTCGACGCCTGTGAAGAGACGACTCAACGCCAGCGTTGTTATGGCCTAAATTAATACATGATTGATTAACTTATTCTAACATTTTTCTTTAACATTCTCTTTCTAACATTTTTCAATGTACATTTATGAAATGCACTTTCTGTAAAGCTGCTTTGAAACAATGTGTATTGAGAAAAGCGCTATACAAATAAATTTGAATTGAATTGAATTGAATTTAATTTAATTAATCAAAATGTGGATAAAGGAATGTGTCAATGCAAACTCATATTGTTTAACCAGATCTGGGGTGGTTATATTTTATTTTATTCTATTCTATTCTATTCTATTCTGGTTAAGGGTGTAATCAAAATGTGGATAAAGGAATTTTTATATGCAAACTCATATTGTTTAACCAGATCAGAGGTGGTTATATCTTATTCTATTCAATTGTATTTAATTATATTCTATTTAAGGGTGTAATCAAATGTGGATAAAGGAATTTGTAAATGCAAACTCACATTATTTAACCAGATCTGAGGTGGTTATATTCTATTCTATTTAAGGGTGTAATCAAATGTAGATAAAGGAATTTATCAATGCAAACTCATTGTTTAACCAGATCTGAAGTTGTTATATCTTGGTTTTATTAGACATTATATTTTTATGCTATTTAAAAACCATCAAATGTTTTTTTTATATAGTGATTTACACAAAACATATGTTTCAAAGCAGCTTCATGGTAATAAACATGAAAATAACGGATTTTTATTGCAAAATAATGTAGTCAAATAATGATGTTATGCAAATCAGACATAAATGTGTCTGCATTCTATCTGCTGTATGAAAAATATATGCACATATCATTTTAAAAATACGATTCATGCGGTTACATCTAAATGCACAGGTTTTATTCACTCAAAAATAGTATTTAGTGTGAAAGAATCAATCTACAATAGGTCAAAGGTCAAATAGCTTCTTGAGATAAAACCGCACATTGTCACTTTTTTAGTACAGATTCAGTCTTTAGCAGATATTATTGACTGGCAAAGCGTTTAGATGGTGTTCAGACTCTTTGATCAGAGGGGAATGGTGAATTAAGCGCAATCCAATGCACTGAAAATGTCCACAAAGCTCCAAAGCGCTGCCTGCGATTGAGCCGTATACTCGCCATTGATATTGTTTACTGCAATAATCATTTACTGTGATTCCAGCTTATACGCCATTCATTCACAAATTACCGTGCTTAATGAGAAACTAAACCATCGGGCTTCTGAATTCCCACCATTTTATGTTTGCTTTTATTGCTTGGACACTTTTTACAAGGGACCAGAGGAAAATAATTGCAGGCTTATTAGATGATTTCACTTTAATGAAATAAATAAATAAAATAAACTGTCATTAACTCCGGTTCCAGGAGGTTAGAAGGAGAGAAAAAATACTTATTCATTCTCACTGCTACCGGAACGACCTAATGATGTAGGATTTCAGATTTGTCACGCCTTAATGCGATTCATTATATCTAAAAGTGACTTCAAAAAGCCTAGATATTACCTTGTCTAATACATTTTTCTTCCCTGCTGACACCCTGATAAGGGGCCACCCGTGCTCCGGTCTGATGTGACAGCCGTTATTATCGGCCGGGCCTCCTAAAACTGGCCCCTGAGCTGAAATGTAATTTTTTTAAAAAGAGCCGTTTTTCTTTCTTTCCCTCTCCCGCTTTCTCTGACTCGTTGATTATTGGTATTTTCCTAGTTTTCCAAACTAATAAGTGGCACTATCAAGCATTTGGAAGCGCCCAGAGAGCCGCAGACAAGCTGCTGGGCCTAATTGATATTGAGCGAGTCGCGGGGAGGCTGAACGGGGCCACTGCTGGCTAATTTGCAGTTTAATCAGCGTCAGTAATGAGAGCGGCTGATTAGCGCTGCCTGGAAATAAAAGAGAGTTACAAGGAACGTCTGTCAGAGTCCGGTGATAATTCAGGACTAATTGTGGTGATTAGAGCAAACTGGATGACTTTGGAGTTTTCAAAAGCAGTGTGTGTGTGTGTGTGTGTGTGAACTGCACTTGCTTTCAACAAAGGCCCCCCTTTCTAATATTCAATTAAACATTTAATAATGTAAATCAATGTTCAAAAGCATGAAGAATGTCTGTCATACCAGACAGTATATTTGATCACATAAACCCAATAGTGGCTAATTCATTTACCGACTAGCCCACATAAAACAAAGCAGTGATGTGCATCTGTTTCTTAACACCTCTGCTGACTCTCTCTCTTTCCTCCTGGTGGCTTTTGCCATGAATTTCATGTTTGTTTGACAAAAAAGCACTCATTATGGGAATGTGTCATGCCGTGTTGAACATTTAAAAACAGCAAAGCTGACCGAAGTGGTGAACAGAAATAAGAATGCAATACAATACAAACATAAAACAATATAAAAAAATGCATGGGAGTAAAGATACATTTTCAGCCTAGTTTGAAAAAAGATGATGTCAAGTGGAAGCTGATTTCATAAGCGAGGGGCGGCAACCGAAGGCTCTATCACCCTTAGTTTTTAGACGTGATTGTGGAACGTAAAATAATGCCAAAAGATCTTAAATGGGTGGTCTAATGGTATTTCATGAATTCTGACTTATTTACATTGTTAAAGAGTTGGATTCTCATACTAAACATGGCCAAAATAAAAAAAATAACAAGTTGGACATATGACAGAGTATTTCTGTGCCGAATACACGCATTCAGGATTCGAACAAGTTTCGAAAAAAAAAAAAAAATTCAGAGTATGACATCATAAAGGGCGGAATTCCTTGTATGGCCACTTCTCCCGAATGAGCTTGTGTGAACGACAACGAGCTTCGTTCGGGTTATGGGAGCCGTCAGCAGCGCTGTCATTTAGACCACGAAATCAACAATGTCACTAAAGAAGTGTGTTTCTGGTTGTGAGGGAAAGATAACCTTATTCAGCTTCCCAAATAACCCAGCGTTAAGGAAACAGTGGATGCAATTTGTTTTTCTGGTGCAGCAACGGAGTTCTGCAAGTGTGTTTGCGCGTAAGTGCATATAATGTAAACAACACGAATGTATAGTGAATCGAAAGTTATCCAGGGATAATGCCATGATGTATTGTGTGTGTGTGTGTGTGATCGTGACTCTTTAACTCCGCCCACTGCACGCCTTCACGAGTTCAGCTGTTTTCGGAAAGAATCTGTACAGTGTATCTGTCTCTTTTAAATCTGATAAAACTTAAGACTCTTCGGAGATATGAAGGATGCAGTACTACTCTATAGGTACTCAAGATTCACATGAGATTTGCAGAAACTGTGAGTGTAACCTTTAAAGGTCTAGGGGGTGAGAAGATTTATAAGATAAGATGGAGCCTGGTCATTAAGAGCTTTAAAAACAAAACACAATCTTGAATTGGATCGTAAAATGGACTGGAAGCCAATGGAGAGGCTAAACTTGTGGTGACAGTCATATTTTGCCTACACTGTAAACCCTAACGCTCAAAATAATCAATTGGTTTGAGTAGAGCCAACTCAAATTAAACAAATTAGTTCAAACAAATGAACTTTTATGAGTATTTAGAACTTTATTTTTCTTTTGAGTTCTCAAAACTGACATCTGAAGTAATCGGAATTGTTTCATTGTTTTGAGTTCTATAAACTTTCTTTTAATTTAGACTAACTTAAATTTCACTGAAACTGGGCTGGGATTTCTATTTCCCAGCATGCTTTGCCATGATACTCAAAAGGAAATGCCAAAATGAATTGTTATATTATGTTTTTTTTGTTCCATATTAAAGTTTAGTGGGAGATTTAGTAGTGTTTAATGTTTTGTTATGCTAGTTTAGAAAAGTTTCTGTTAGGTTGTTTTTTTTTTTTGTAGGGTTACCATCATGGTGACGAGTTAATTTGAGATTACATGATATTTTTCAGTTAAATATATGAATTAGCTTATTCAAATATTTCAAGTTCAGACCAATTAAAATGTATGTTTACAAAAAATTCTGCAACTTCTGCTTACTTAAACTTTAAATTTCTTAACTTAAAAAATTTGAGGCAAGCAATTTTTTTGAGTTCTGCCAACTTATCCGGGTTTACAGTGTAGTTTTCCAAAGCCTTGCAACTTTATTTTGAAGTATATTATATATTGTATGAAAGGGATGAATGAGGAAGACCAAAATAAAAGGAATTACAATTGTCTAGTAATAAAAGCAAGAATAACCTTCTCCAAATCTTGGAAAGACAAAAATGTTTTACGTTTGGAAATAATTAGTAAATTATAAAAAAAAAACAACGATTCTTATAGCAACAGGTTGAACAGTCCAGAATGACACCAAGTTTCCTTACCCGAAACGAAATTGAAGGGAAATGATTAACGAGCTCATTGATTAAACCACTTCTCAATTTTGGGGGACAGAAGATAATTATTTCAGTTTTGTTTTGTCTTTATTAAGTTATTTGACAACCACTGTTTTATGTCCTTAAGTCCAGCAAAGGGTGAACGGAAGCGCCAGCTTTCAACAGCAAATAAAGCTGAGTATCATCAGCATAAAAATGAAAAGAAACATTATGCTTTCGAATAATACTCCTAAATGGAAGCGTATACAAGTTAAAAAGAAAAGGGGCCCAGTACGGAACCCTGAGGTACTCCACTAAAAATAGGAGCTGAGGACAAGGAAAATTTACCCAAAGTTATAGAGAAAGCTATGTTACGCTATGTTTTTTAAAATACCCTTAATATTGAAAAATGCAAGAGACACATGGGAGTGTTGTGAACCATAATACACAACTATGACCATCCTGAAGTGACAGTAGAAGTCTCCGCACAAAAAAATAAAGGATTTACAAGACAACAAATAATATGAACAAATAACTCATTTTTGACATGTTAAATGACAGAACTACCCTTATGAATCAGCAAGTTCATGTTTAATTTGATATAATATCACTATATATCATCTACAATGGAAAACCCACGCCAAAACAAATAGACAGACAAGCAGACAACAAGTTTTGTACCACTTATTTCCCAATTATCCCTACTTACTTATATTAAAATTTAACAAAATGGGACAGTGTTCAAGCCAATGAAGTTTTATACATTTTCTATATTTGTTTCCAAACTTATTATTATTATTTTTAAAGGACATTTCTTACACTAAAATGGAGACGTGGTGGGATGTGGATGGGGGACAGTATGATATTTATTCTGAACAGGTAAGTTTTAATAAATGTTTTTGACATTTTAATAAATGTAACATTTTGATTACACTTTATTTTAAGGTGTCCTACAGTGCAACTATACATTTAGGGTACGTTTACACTACAACAATGTAATAAAAATGGAAGTTTTTGGGCTTTTCATGTTTTCAAAATGATTATTCATGCCAGGCCAGTAGTTGGTGATGTCACTGCGTATAACAGCATGTGCCTATAGCCTGAACACATAATACGCATGCACATGACGTCACCGTTTTCACAAATTTGTGTTTTTGTAGTTTACACAGAGACGATAAAACACGATGAAACAAGTTTTCAAAAGTTTAAGAGTTTTCAGGCCCCCAAAATGCTGTTGCCTTGTAAATGAACGACCAAAACGCATAAAAAGCCTTCCGTTTTTACTAATTAACATGTACTTACTATATAGTTAGGTTTGCAATTAGGCATAACTTACTGTTACTACTACAGTAAGTAACAAATGTAAAATAAAGGGTTAATAACATTTTAAATACAAAATATTTACATACATCAATGCTTTCAATAGTGTTACAACCCACCTCAACACTCTTTGTACTTGACACTCATTTGCACAGTTGTAGATGTCTGAAGTCTGTTGGGAATGTTTTAAAAAAAAAATAATGCAAAACAACTGCAAAAATTGTTCCTCATTTCCCACAATAATATCACAGATTCCTGTCATGGAAACATTAACACATGATTTCTTTGTTGCAAATTTTTCATTTACAAATTCTGAAAAAGAAGACAGTTAAGTGTATGTGTGTGTGTGTGTTTGGCACAAATTGTTCCAAAAACGAGGCTGAATCTTAGAGGCCTTATTATCAAACAAAGCTGCTAATTTTGTTCTCTTTTTTTAAAGATCGTCAATGGCCTGCACAGTAAGTGTGAATACTATGTATTCCTTGAGACGTGCCTGGTTACCCCTCTAGAATAGCAAATGTAAAATTAGTGAGAATGTGTGTATGAACGCTGTCGGTCAATTAGCGCTCGGGAGGCGAGAAGCCGCTGGCACCTGCTGCCATTCATCCCGAGCGCTCTCTCTTTCTCTCTCCCTCTCTCTCCACTTCAGAAGGAATAAAGTTGGAAATATGACAGATACATAACAGACATTTCTAATATCGACCTGCCATCTTCTCAATTCCACCCAGACCGGGTCTACAGGAGACAAAATACACAGAGCACAATGTGAATTTAGGTTTTACATCTGTTTCAGTCAGAAGGAGAAAACATGAAATATCCTCTTCAAATGTTTTACTCACCATCCACTAACCTTATTTTGTTTTTCTTCATCCCAGCGCTGCACATTTCGGGGTTTCCCATTATCTGACACAATCAGTTCAGGTATAGAAGCATTTTGGAATAATTGAAATGTGAAGAAATCTCTCCTGCTCACTACAAGGCTGCATTTATTTGATAAAAATACAGTAAAAGCAGTAACTTTGTGAAATATTATTACAATTTAAAAGAACTGATTTCTATTTGGATATATTTTAAAATGTTGTTTATTCCGGTAATGCAAAGCTGAATTTTCAGCATCGTTACTGACTTGCTGCTCAGTTATTATCAATTATTATTTGAGCTCAATTATAATAGAATGTTATTATTATCAATGCAGAAAACAATTTTTGCCACTTCATATTTTTTGTGAAAACTGTGATCTTACTCAGCCCACACTTTGGAATCATGGTTTCCACAAAAATATGAAGCAGCACAACCGTTTTCAACACTGATAATAATCAGAAATGTTTCTTGAGCAGCAAATCATCATATTAGAATGATTTCTGAAGGATCATGTGACACTGAAGACTTCAGCTTTGCATCACAGGATTAAATGATATTTTCAAATAGAAAACAGTTCTTTTAAATTGTAAAAATATTTCCCATTACTGTATTTTAGATTAAATAAATGCAACCTTAGTTAAAAGACTTTTAAAAAAATGTATTATTCCAAATTTTGACTGGAAGTGTAAATCAGTGTGTTAAAAAGTAGGCTAAATGTGCAGCGCTGGGTTCCTCCAGGAGCATTTGTGGGCTGTGTACGTATGTCACGGAGGTGTGATTCGGCTCATTGTTTTACTTAATAAACCCGAGCGGAGTGCTGGATATACCATGCTTTTATTCTTATTGTCCCGTATGACCCCAAGTCTTTCACAGCCGCCTGTGTGAGCCTGCTGTCGGGCGGATCGATAATCCTCCCGAGGTTTATCCATACGTGCTATTCTAATGTCAGAGAGCAGGCCCCAATTGATAATGATAAATATTTTGCCGGAAGATTAGGTGAAGGGAGCGTGTCGTGGAGGAGCTCTATATTCCAGCCCCGGTAACCTCTGGCTCCGCGCGGCGGATCGGGACTCATCCATCCGAGTGTCAATGGCTGTCTTGTCGAGAGCATCAGTGAGTAAACACGGCGGACGGGGACGGCGCACCAGCTCTCGACAGAGACCCCCAGTGGACACCCCCCCCCTCCCCATCCTCCGTCCTGCTGTTCCTACTTTGTCCTCCATCAATCACCGCCATTGTGTCCTGGATGTTAGATAGAGTCACTTAATATCCTCTTCTTCATCTGTCCGCTCCGGCGGCACATGATGCGCCTGCAAGAGCCGAAGGACGTCGCGTACGGATGGGGGACGGGGAACCAGGGACTGGTGCCCTAAAATGAGAGAGAGAGAGAGAGAGAGAGAGAGAGAGAGAGAGAGAGAGAGAGAGAGAGAGAGAGAGAGAGAGAGAGAGAGAGAGAGAGAGAGAGAGAGAGAGAGAGAGAGAGAGAGAGAGAGAGAGAGAGAGAGAGAGAGAGTCCTGTAAACACAAAATATGACCAGACATATGCACTGGTTAGCATATGCATGTTTTTAAAGATGCTCATATATATATATATATATAGTGTTGTCAAATCAATTAATCACGATTAATTGCATCCAAAATAAAAGTTTGTGTTTACATAATAATTATAGGCTACACAGTACACACACATATATTATCTATATAAATACAAACTCATTCATGTATATATTAAAACAAATATTTGCATGTATATACTGTATATATATATATTCATATAATATATAAATATTTTATTTATAAATATAATTGTTTTTAAATATATACATGCATGTGTGTGTATTTATGAATATATAATAATTATACACAGTACACACATATATATTATGTAAACAAACCTTTATTTTGGATGCGATTAATCTATTTGATATATAAAATATTTAAATGTACATATAATATAAATTATATAAATATATATACAGTATATACATGCAAATATTTCTTAAATATATACATGAATTAGTGTCTATTTATATATAAATAATAATTTTACACAGTACACACATATATTATGTGTAAACAAACTTTTATTTTGGATATATATATATATATCTTTATGTTCTTTGGAGATTAGATAAATAATAAATAAAATAATGACAATAAAACAAATTAATGAAATGGTCTTTGTGGAATTTAAAATGGTTGTATAATAATATTATTATTAGTAATACAAATTTTCATTTTATATACACTCTAAAAAAATGCTGTGTTAAAAATAACCCAAGTTGGGTTGAAAATGGACTAACCCTGCAATTGGGTTGTTTTAAACAAACATTTAACCCAACCACTGGGTTAGTCCATTTTCAACCCAACTTGGGTTATTTTTAACCCAGCATTTTTGAGAGTGTAGCAACTTACTACAAACTCAAGGTCTGTTTACAATACAAAAAGCATTTTAAGTTTTAATTGGAACCTACTATACTTTTGGAGTCCATTTATAGTCCCCAAAGAGCAAGCTTATGTGTTGAATTTACTTACAATTGAAAATGATGCATTCATTTTATAAACGCATTAATTCAGCTATATAAATGCATATATTTTTTTGATGTGGACTTAATTGTCTCAATCTACAGGTATTTAAAACGAGGTGAAATAAATGTAAATAAAGAAAGAAGTCAGCAGCGTGTGTAGGATTGCAGCACAGACCTGACCCGGCTGAGGCTTCCCGCTGTGCCTCAATATTGACTCTTACAATTAACGTCAATATCGGAGCCATTAGTGACCACATTATTGTGGGATTGAAATCAAAGTGAATTCATAATGACTACAGCAAACAGCACGACACGGTTAAAGGGCGGAGCGATTTGAAAAATAGCCCTTTCATTTCATAAAGCCTTCTTAACAAATAATAAATTGACCTCTTAATAAATGGTGCAATGTTCAAACCTTGAGCAGCCGCTTAACTAATTAGGATTAAATTCCAGTATATTAGAACTCGCTAATTTGTCAATTAAAAAATACTTAGCGACCATGGCATTGAATTAAACATTAGACATATCTGAGGACCTCCCCGTCTCGATGCGTTCCCTTGTAAAAAAAAAAAAGACAAAAACAAACCCTTTTCCTAATTGTACACATAAATACAGACTCTCACTAATGACAAATTCAATGCCCCATTTTCAAATGAAGAGATTCTGTGTGGAAAGAAACTGTCATACATGTTCCTGAACCTCATCGAGGTGATTTATGGAGATAAACAGTCACCTCTGAATGATGGTCTTTCATGTGCTCTCCGAGTTTAAGCCCCTGTTTAAAATGGAGACATCACCGATCCCGCCCGGCCCACCATTTGTTTATGGAAGATTTTTTGACAAATAGGCAGCGCGTGGATGGCCGCCCTCATTCCGCGCACGGCTTGTTTACAGCGATGAGACCATTTCCACGGATTAAACAAATCACACACACATACACCTAGAACAGGTGAGCAAGATAAACGCGCTTTTCCACAGATGACCTTCCTGACCTTTAGGTAACATGAACACACTGAATTTAAGAGCAATGCTTTTTTAATTCTTTTTAAAAATAAAAATACGTTAATAATTTTGAGTAATAATAATAATAATATTCATATTCTAATATGAATGACATACAATATGAATATTTGTGTAAAAAAATATTATGCACTATTTTAAACAAGCACTAAGTTGATTCAACCCCTATCATAATGTAAAAATATGAATGTCTAATTATTTGTTTGTTTATTTGTTGCTGCACTTTAGGAGAATAATGCATAATATATGAATATCTTATCAAAAAAAAAATGTATATGCACTGTTACTTAAGGCCAATTTATACTTCTGCGTTGAGTGTTTATAATAATAAATATAATAAATATATAATATATAATTTATATAATATATAATATTATAATAATAAACATATAATATAATTAATAATAAACATAATAATAGTATTATTAAATGAATAACATATCAACATTTTATAAGAAAATATTAATATGCACTGTTATTTATGCATCACCCACTATCGTGATGTAAAAATATAAAGGTTTAAAAAAATGTTTTGCTGCACTTCAGGAGAATATAGGCTATGCGTTTTATAATAATAATAAACAATAATCTTATTATTACATAAATAACATTTCAACATTTTATAAAAAAATATTAATATGCACTGTTATTTATGCATCATCCACTATCATGGTGTAAAAATAAAGGTCTGAACTATTTTTTTTTTTGCTGTACTTCAGGAGAATATAGGCTATGCGTTTTATAATAATAATCATCGTATTCTTATATGAAAGACATAATATATAAATATTTTTGTAAAAAATATTATTAATATTATGCACTGTGTTACTTATGCATCATCCACTATCATGATGTAAAAATATAAATATGTCTAAAATATTTTTTCTGCACTTCAGTAGAATAGGCTGTTTAATATATAAAAAATATTATAATGATGATAATATTCTTATATGAATGACACTACATCAATATTTTTGTAACATGTTGAATCAACCACAATCATGATGTAAAATTTAAAAATATGCCTAAAACATTTTTGTTTGCTGCACTTCAGGAAAATAGACTGTGTGTTTTATAATACTAATACTGCTACTACTACTACTACTAATAATAATAATAATAATAATAATAATAATAATAATAATAATCTTATTCTTATATGAATGACAAAATATATTCTTTTTTTTTGGGGGGGGGGGGGGGGGGGTATATATACTGTTATGCATCATCCACTATCATGATGAAATATAAATATGCTAAAAACATTTTTGCTGCACTTCAGGAGAATAGGGTATGTGTTAATAATAATAATAATAATAATGTTTGCACTTTATTTTACAGTACGTGTACTTACAGTGTAATTACCTAAGAAAGTACAAGGTAATATAAGGTAACTACATGGGTTAAGGTTAGGTTCACTGTTA
>NC_137107.1:41209190-41336690 GCF_949357685.1 Gobio gobio
CACTACTATATCACAACTTCTGTTTCATGCTAACTTTGGCCCTGTTTATACCTGGTATTAAGATGCGTTTTGGCCGATCGGATCACAACATTCCCGTTTACACCTGGTGTATTAAACCTTCTGTCCTGATTTCTTCGAGGGGAGGGTCTATGGGCGGGTAAATGTATGGGTTTTTTTCAGATCTTTTGATCTACTGGACAAAATAAGCTTGGGCAATTTACATATGAACGACGGAAAAACTTACGGAGAGCAGCAGCTTTCATTTCTGACAGCCGCAAGACCAGCCGAACGCTGTGAGTTTGTGTTAGAAATCAGGAATGGTGAGAGAACATTGTGCTTGGTGCGTTTTTCATCTTCAAACCAAGCTTGGGTCTCCAGCCGAAAAGTCGAAATCCCGTCTTAAAAACGTCCCATTTACGCATTAGGTCAGTAGGCGGAGAGTAGACAGGGCAGTCGTGGCCAAATGGTTAGAGAGTCTGACTTATAACCCGAAGGTTGCGGGTTCGAGACTCAGGTCCGGCAGGAATTGTCGGTGGGGGGAGTGAATAACCAGCGCTCTCCTCCACCCTCAATACCATGACTGAGGTGAGACCCTTGAGCAAGGCACCGAACCCCCAACTGCTCCGGGTGTGTGTTCACTACTGTGTGTGTGCACTTGGATAGGTTAAATGCAGAGCACAAATTCCAAGTATGGGTCACCATACTTGGCCACACGTCACTTCACTTCACTTTTGTGGCTGTTTGAATGCATTCGACCACATGAGCGTTTACACGACGAAAGCAATCCGGTCGAATGTGTTTTCGACTACCTCTGGAAATGGTCGAAAGTGGACAAGCTCAAAACGTTTACAACTGTATTTAGTATCGTCCACTTGTGATCCGATCGACCAAAACGCCTCTTAATACCAGGTGTAAACAGGGCCTTTAATGGAAAGTTTTAGGTTTAGCATTCTACTGTACTTTTCCAAGAAGAAAAGTCTAACTTTCCAAATACAATGGAACTCGACTAAAAACAAGCTATAGCTAACATCATCTAGGCTGCACAGGCTATTTATTAATATTCACTAATATCCAAACAGCTATTAAGAGATTATTTTACGCAACTATTGCACCCAGTGCCATCTTTCCAATAGCTAACAACTTCATTCTAAGTTAATGTGATACAGTTTACAAACATACAGTAGTATTCAACAGTTTAGGGTTAGTAAGACTTTATGTTTTTGAAAATGTCTCTTTTGCTCTCCAAAGCTGCATTTATTTGACTAAAACTACAATAAAAATGAAAATATTTTGAAATATTATTACAATTTATAATAACTGTTTTCTAGTTAAATATATTTTAAAATGTAATTTATTCCTGTGATGCAAAGCTGAATTTTCAGCATCATTACTTCAGTCTTCAGTGTCACATGATCCTTCAGAAATCATTCTGATATGATTATTTGCTGCTCAAGAAAAAAATTCTGATTATTATCAATGTTGGAAGCAGTTGTGCTGCTTAAAGTTTTTGTGGAAACTGTGATATATTTGTTTTTCAGAAGTTCGAAAGAACAACTTTTATTTGAAATAATCTTTTGTAATACATGCATTTACTGTAACATTTGATACATTTAATGCATCTTTCCTGAATAAAGGTATTAATTGTACTAACTGCAAACTTTTGAACTGTAGTGGAAATAGCAAATAACAATACTTTTAAAAAGAAGTGTTACCATCACGTGGTCTGGAAGCTGAACTTGAACTTTAGTTCCCAGATTTTCTAGTTAAATATGTTGTATTTTGATTGAAGGTAATTAGAGGCAAGACTGTTAAGTGTTGTGTAGGAGTAAGTGCATGAACTTTTTCTAGTTTTGATGGACGGTAAGTTTGAAGGCAGGCACGATTAATGTGAAGAGACTATTAAAAAAATCATAATTGCGCTACATACATGCTTTGTAGAAGTTAATGAATTTGTGCAATATTTTTCATGCTTATGTGTGATAAGGTAATTGTTCCTAAAATAGAAACACATGAAATATACAATAGAAAAAGTCGGCAGTGGTTTTACGCTTTGCTCACACTCCATATAATGTTATGGCAACACTCTTTATAGATCACTCAAGAGTTACTGTATGAACATATGAGGCCAGGCATCATGTGATATCAACCTCCTCCCAGCACACAGATGATTGTTGAAGATCTAGCTAAGTGTGGCTATGGCATCTGGCTAAAACAATCCTCCAGATTTACATTGAAGGAGGGACCCGTGCCATAAAGAGACCAGAATATCATAGAGACTTGAGGGCTTACTCTGTTGACTTAAAGGGATAGTTCACCCAAAAATGAAAATTCTGTCATTAATTCCTCACCCTCATGTTGTTCCAAACCCATAAGACCTTTGTTCATCTTCGGTACACAAATGAAGATATTTTTGATGAAATCCGAGAGCTATCCAAGCCCAAAGACTACATTTAATTAACACTTTCAAGGCCCAGAAAGATAGTAAAGACATTGTTAAAATAGTCCATGTGACTCCAGTGGTTCAACCTTAATTTTATGAAGCGACGACTATACTTTTTCTGCGCAAAAATAACGACTTTATTCAACAATTTCTTCTAGCTTGTGTCAGACTCTTACGCTGTTGACACAGTGTAAACAGTGCAGTGCTTCCTAGTTCTACGCCAGAACGACTCGTGTGTATGTGTTGTGGTGCTCACGTGAACAGTGTCGGCCAATGGTAACCCGGCGTTCTGGAAGCACTGCACTTTTTACACCGTGTAAAGAGTCTGACACAGACATGAAGAAATTGTTGAATAAAGTAGTTGTTTTTGGGGTTTTTTACGCACAAAAAGTATTGAAAGTCTTAATTATATTGCTGTCTGTGTGGGGTCAGAGAGCTCTCGGATTTCATTAAAAATATCTTAATTTGTGTCCCGAAGATGAACGGAGGTCTTACGGATTTGGAACGAAACGAGTGTGAATAATTAATGACAGAATTTAAATTTTTGGGTGAACTATCCCTTTAAGCAACCGCCTAGCAATGGGGGCGGCAGTGGCTCAGTGGTTCATGTAGGATGTCTAATAAACGGAAGGTTGGTGGTTCTATCCCCGGTTCCACCTGACCAAGTGTCGAGGTGTCCATGAGCAAGCTGGACAGCTGCTCCCGACGAGCTGGATGGCACCTTGCATGGCTGACACCACCGTCGGTGTACGAGAGGGTGAATGAATGGGTGAATCTGAGGCAATATGTAAATCGCTTTGGTGGCCATGGGTCAGTTGAAAGTGCTATATAAATGCAGTCCATTTACCATTTACCAAACACCCCATGGGTGGTGCCCATTCAGAACGAATTGACATCACCTTTTAAAATCCAATCCAATTCCTGAATCTAAGGTGAGTAGTAAACAGGATGCAGACTTAAAATTGTAGTTGAAGGAAATTAAGTTAAAATGTATTGAAATTTGTAATTCATTTTAAGGTCAAGACAAACTTTGAATCCTAGCTTGGCAAAACGTTGATAGGCATTACAGACAGACAGACAGACAGACAGACAGACAGAGATAGATAGATAGATAGATAGATAGATAGATAGATAGATAGATAGATAGATAGATAGATAGATAGATAGATAGATAGATAGATAGATAGATAGATAGATAGATAGATAGATAGATAGATAGATAGATAGATAGATAGATAGATAGATAGATAGATAGATAGATAGATAGATAGATAGATAGATAGATAGATAGATAGATAGATAGATAGATAGATAGATAGATAGATAATACCAGTCAGTTGAATGCATTTTGAGTGCGAGTCGGTGTGTGTGTTTGCTTGTAGTCCAGGCGGTCCAAGTCTGATGAGACTCAACACAAACTCAGTAAGGCTCCGTCACACACTCTGATCGGGTCACTGCTGTTGCCCACAGCAACGACAGGCAGAAAAACGCACCTCTAAAACCTGCACTGTCAAGCCGTCACATCTGAAAGCCGAGAGGTAGACTGACTTACAGGCCTATTCCACAGCTCAGTGCTCCAACACACACACACACAGTGTCATATGGGTGAGTGCATAGCAACACCCTGGCAACCACTTTTCGCACCTGCTCCCACATTTTCTTCAGAACTGATGGTCTTATAACCTCTTATATTAAATGTTGTTCTAATATGAAACAGATTCACATTTTTTTAAGGAAAAAGCTGCTGCATAAAATAACAAATTAATTAAATATATATCGCCACAACAAAGTACACGATGGTGCTGTGACCAACACCAGTTTGACTTAATTAAAGCAGCCTACATGCAACAGGAACATAGACACGGATTGATGGACAGTCTTAGTAACTGTAAGAAAATATAATTGTGACTAAAATAAGTAAAAGGGTAGATATTAAACATATAAATTATAATGTATTCTGAATATAAGAATGTTTTTTTTTCTTAGAAATACATCTGGAAAAAATGGGTTTTTCTTATACTCAGGTCTAGAATTTTACATGTCAATAATACACCCGCAACAATAGGTGGTGCCAAATACGCGTAAAACGAGAAAATACAGTGTGTCAGAGTGTAATGTTAGAAGATCGCAAGCACAAAAAGACGTAAAAAATGCTAACAGTCAAAGAAAAAAAGACTTAAAAACACTAAAGGCCAAAGTATACTTCACTTTTTACGTCTACGCAAGGTACGTCGTACACGCGTACTGAACACACACTGGCGGGGGTTTTTGTACGCGCAGGTTGCACATGTGCATTTTTGTTGTTGTTGCAGTATTTACACGGGTTGTAACTCATGGCGAGAGATTGCTCAAAACTGCGAAGGCGGCGAACAACTGTGTACGTGTACAAGTCAAAAGAAGTATACTTTGCAAGACTGTGCTTTCGACTGTTTGCATATGCTCGCGCACGCGTAAAAAACAAAGTATACTTTCAGAATAACAGTCGAAGAAAAGCTTACCATCTAAGAGAAAACATGAGATCCCACCAGCTCATCTCCAAAGCCACGCCTCCTCCAAAACACATGAATTAGCACAGCCAGAGTCTGCAAAGAATCACGAGAGACGGTGTTAAACTCTCATGTCTCAAAGCATGTAACATTAAAATGAACGTAAACAACTTACAGAGCTCTAGTTGGACCAACTGACTGCTGCAGATTCATTTCGCCGTTGATAGTAAATCGAGTGTGCCAAGAAATACAGTGTGTTAGAGTTTAATGTTAGAATATTGCGAGCGCAAAAAGACACTAAAAGGATAACAGTCAAAGAAAAAAAGACGCTTAAAAACGCTAACAGTCAAAAAAAAGACGGCTTACCGTCTAAGATCCGAGTGACTATCATGTTTGCGTGCCTCGCTGACGGGACCAAACTTTCCCTGTACGTGATTTTAAAACGTACACTATAAAAAATGCTGGGTTAAAAATAACCCAAGTTGGGTTGAAAATGGACTAACCCAGCAAATGGGTTGTTTCAACCCAGCGATTGGGTTAAATGTTTGCTTAAAACAACCCAATCTCTGGGTTAGTCCATTTTCAACCCAACTTGGGTTATTTTTAACCCAGCATTTTTTAGAGTGTAAGACGGTACCCAGATTTCAACTATAAGATTCCACTTCTACTGTTAATGAAATTTTGGTAGGCTACATGGTTTTCACTATGAGATGGATAGCCTACAGGTTATTTTTATGGTATGCCAAAAAGTGTTTATTTTTAAATGTGATTGTTGGTCTTTCAATAATTAAAATATGAGCAGCATCAAAATTATTTTCAAATAAAATTTTCAATAAAAAAACGTTCTCTCAAAAAATTTACATCTTGAAAAAGAGGAGGGGGGGGGGTCATCTTATAACCAGGGTTGTCTTATATTCGGTACAATACAGTATATTTGGTAAAAAAAGTTGCAAGACAAGTGTCTATATCTTTAAGCCAACAGACTTAAAGATATAGTCCATTTTGCAGACACCTGCAGGTTTACATGGCTGTCAATCACCGGCTGACCCCCAGGAGTGGCTGACAGCGGGAGAGGGGTGGGATCGATGACTTGAGCTGATACAGAGTAATTAGCTAAATCACTGGAATCAAAATGACTATTGAACGAGCGTGCATCTGTCTGACCACAGAAAGAGCATGAGAGTCTTTAAAACACCTCACACCAAGAGACAGGCTGTCAGATGCAATCGGTCAGTTAGTTTTCGTGCTTTCTGTTTGATTTGATTACTACGGAGGGAGTCAGAAGAGTAAGTTATGAACTTAAGACCTCATTCTGCTGTTGGTCTCAGGACGCCTAATGAGTCGTATGTGAATTCTGATGAATTCATCAAGCTAATCAACTCTTTACAGCTACTCTGTACTGCTTGTTTAATGTACTTCATATGTTCTGTATTTACTCCGTTTAACTTACCGTACCATGGGTGCAGCGGCGCAATGATATTACGCAGTGCCTGAGAATAGTCCCCAGCACGCTCCCGGTGCAAGCAGGTTGTCACATTGGTTATGTTGACGGAAGTTAGCCTATTTTCAGGCGCTGCATAATATTATTGCAGCGCTGCACCCATGGTACGGCAGCAAAGTTCCTTGATTATTACACAGGAATGAGAGTATAGTTCCTAGCCATATCGGCCTAGAAAATCACAACTTTTCATTTTCCGTCGGTCTTAGTACACAATGTAACTACAGAAGAGTCAAGTTTTAAATAGGAAAAATATCGAAACTCTTTGGTCATTTTTGAGCGAGATGCTAACGGTCTAATCAGATTCAATGATCTATGCTAAGCTATGCTAAAAGTGCTACTGAGATCGGCTGAATGGATTCGAAAACGGTAAAATGCAACTGTTGAACTCTAGGGGAGTTGGAAAATCAGCCTATTTTCCAAAAAAGTGGAGTATTCCTTTAAGCAAAGCATGGTCAGGTCAGTGCCTGAATAATTTTGGTCCCAAATTTTTATAAATTTTACTGGTGAAGACTTTTTGGGTATAAAGTGTCACAGTTTATTTTATTTTGCAATCTTCACTTACATAAATTAACTATAGTGTCCTGCACCAACTAGTAAAAATTATATCTGGTGTCTGAATAATTTTTGGTTTGACAGATACACAGATACAACACAGGCCTGTTAGTACTTTGTCCATCCAATTTTCTTTCAGTCCACTCCTGCAGTTAACTCAGTAGTACATAAAAATTACCCTCACCCACTGAGAGACCATGTGTAGTCAACCATTACTGTTTAACTAAAAAAAACAGGCTCCATCTCTGTACCCCCCGCGTACCCCATCTCTAAACTACATCAGTGGCGGTGAGCAAGACACACAGGCAGTAATGAAGCGCCGTGTCATGTGGAGATGTAATTACCTCACTCTCCTGCTGGGTGTGCACTTCCTGGGTGAGAGGAAAGATGAATCGCCAAAGTGGGAAAGCGCTGAACCCTCAAAAGTTTAATTCACCCAGCGCAGCGCCCCTCTCCTCCCCTCCCCTCCCCTCCCCGTCCTGCTGGCTGCTTTGGGGAGGGTAATGGTTTGGGCAGGCATTTAGCTAGCTGATAAATGATGAGTGTAGTTTTTGGTGCTCAGGATCCAGGAGATGTGTTTGTTCTGCACTCCTCTGTTTATGTGTGTGTGTGTGTGAGTATTGAGTCACAGCACATGGCAAGACACAAAAAGGGGGGAGGGAGAAGGGAACAGGGGTCAATGTACAGCAAAACAAATGAAATAAAAAATAAAAATAGGAAAAGATAAGTGAAAGCAATTTATGGGAAATAATCATACCACTTTTCCACCAAAATGGTAATGATGACAGCTAACCTCCCAAAACTGACTTTGCAATCTGTCAATAAACAAATATAGCACATAATTACATGTAATTATCATATATCAACATATTTATCATATATCAAATAATGTAATATACTATATGATATGATATCTAATATAAATAGAAAAAAAGTGGGAAAATTGTACCTTTCGATAAACCTCAAATGTACACCTTTGTACCTTATAAACCCTACATTAAGGGTCCATATTAGTATGTAAAGGAGACATATTAGCAAAGTAGATGTGTGTTAAATTTTTATATAATTGTGTATATTTTTTAAGATGTTTTTGTTAAATGAATTTTAAGCATAATATTTTAAATATAATGCTGATATTTTAAAATGTAAATATAAATTATATTTTAAACTACAAATATTCAGTTCATATAAATAATTGTAAATATCCAATATATATATATATATGTATGTATGTATGTATGTATGTATGTATGTATGTATGTATGTATGTATATATGTATATATATATATATATATATATATATATATATATATATATATATATTTATATTTATATATAAAATTTTTCAATATGCTTTTAAAATATAATGTAAAACTTATAATCAATACATTTAATTTTATATGTACCTTCTTTTCTACCCTAAATAAATAAATGTATATTTTTAATATAAAATATAAAAATAATATAAAATAATAAAAAAATATTAAAAATATAACCCTAACCTAACCCTAAAAAAAGCATACTGACCCCAAATTATATATACACAGTATATACATTTATCACAGTAAATTTTTATCATTTTTAAATTATATAAAAAAAATATATAGAATATATTATAGAATATATAAAAATGTATATACTATGTATATATAATTTGGGGTCAGTATGCTTTAAAAAAAAGAAATTAGGCCTAATACTGCATTTTAGCAGAACTGGGCAGCAAATCATCATAGAATGATTTCTGAAGGATCATGTGACAATGAAGTAATGATGATGAAAATTCAGCTTTGATCACAGGAATAAATTACATTTTAAAATTAATAACATAGCAAATGGTTATTTTAATTTGTAATATTTCACAATATAACTGTTTATTATGTACTGTTTTTACTGTTTTTTGATCAAATAATTCCAGCCTTGGTGAGCAGAAGAGACTTCTTTCAAAAACATTTTAAAATCTTACTGACGCCAAACTTTTGAACGGTAGTTTTATATATATATATATATATATATATATATATATATATATATATATATATATATATATATATATATATATATATATATATATATATATATATATATATATATATATATATATATATATATAATAAACATATTTTATGTGATATAAAGTGATATAATGTTTCATATCTATATTAAAGTTTTTCAGTGTGACTTATACTAGAAATATACTTGGTGATCACATCAGATTAAAATCAATCCACCACGTTTAAGGGCCCGGTTCAGAGTCAGAACCACTTTTGTTTGTGGCAGAAACGTACAGAATGGCTCCAGATTGAGTGCTGGCTACTGCAAAAAGTGGCAAAACAGAAAGAGAGAAAAGAAGATGGATAAAAGAGAAGTGAAGAGAGGCCAGGTGGGGGGTTATCGGGCCAGTGGGTGGAGATCAATTTCCCAACAGCCTATCAGTCAAACAGCTCTACCCTATTCTGCTGATTGCACACTTTCAGCTCAAGTCAACCGATTTCCAAGTGTGTGTGTGTGCGTGTGCCGGGCACTCATAACTACAGGTCTGGAGCGAGCGAGGATCTGTCACGATGCTTTATTTCCTGAGCTGGTTAGTGAGGACTCACGGCCAAGAAAGGGACAGTGCGAGAGAAAGAGAGAGAGGGAGCTCTCAGGTGAGGGTAACCCGGTCCGCCACTGTTCGCTCTGGGAGAGGGAGGTGGCAGAAAGCCGGTTGTGTCAATGCATTATGCATTAGAGTCTGCGCTCGACTGACAGCCCCTCTGCCGCCCTCGGCTCTAACAGGGCCGCCGCTAATCAAAGACGACACATCCGAATGTCCAGACACACACACACAGAAATTTACTAATCAAAAAGTGTATTTCCTAGAGGCTGTCTCCCAGGAGAAATCCGGCGGGGAGAAATTGGAATAATTTATTAGCTTACAAGTTTTGGTTGACAGTTAGCCCGGGGCTATTTATCTCAGTAATAGAGAACGTCTCCAATGTGGCAAAATTGACCAAATCAAACAGCTTTGATCAGAAAATGAATCTGGCAAGCTTGTCTGTCTTCACGCACCCCTCGAGAAAAGCGGGAAACAAACAAATCCCCCAAAAAAAGAGAAGGAAGACAGGGAGGGAGAGAGAGAGAGAGAGAGAGATAGAGAGACAGGGTAGAGACTATATAAAACAGATTCACACATTTTCAAAGGAAAAAAAACACATCACAGATGATAAGTAATGAGTTAAATACATTTTATGACAACAAAGAATATTACTCCATGGCGCAGTGGTGCCGTGACCCTGCTATATTTATTTCAGCCTGTCATTTAGTTTGATTTGCTCGTCAGGAGGCTATTTTTACACATAATTGGTGACTTTAATGAATGTAAAAACACTTTAGTCAGGACTACGTTTGCACGCAAGCTTTTTTGTGTTCTTTTTTTTACATACGGTTGATCACAGATCTCTCACTACGAAGTTGAAGCTTTGAAAAAACATTCATACAGCGGCTCATTTTAAAGGATGTCCATGAACCGTTCGGACAGAAAACAGCATGTGACAACCTTCAGACACGCGCCACGGGCTTCACTTGTGAGGGACGCGCGGAGCAAAGGGGAACAAATTCGGGTCGAGCACCACAACAAACCGCCATGGCAACTGCTTTTGACAACATCACACCCAGCCTCAATACACGGCAGACAGACACGCTCATTTGCGCTGGAGATTGACGGTTCAAAGGGTCTTGATTTTGACACTGAAAAGGAACAAATATTCTCACATGTTGATCTAGTTTAATTAGAGCTGCGTGCTTTGATGCATGCTTGTCAGGGACTGCTTGATGTTGCATCAAGTGAAGTTAAATGCGTCTCGCTCAAGATGACCACGCAGCATCACGCACGAGTTTGTGTAGGCCTACTGTCGAAACGCAAAGTTCAAACAACCTTCAAGCAAAGACGCTTTATCTCTGTTTGACGTTGCTCACGTGCTCCTAACATCATTTTCTTAACTCTTTCCCCACCAGCGTTTCATTAAAAAGGTGGCCAGCCACCGTCAGCGTTTTTGATCATTTTCACAAACTTCTCATGGCCCCCAGAATATTTTGTTGTATGAATATCTGAACATGCAATATAATCAAAAGAAAGAAAAGACCCTCTGCTTTTAAACAAAAATGCAATTTAATCAACATAAAAAAGCAACAAAAAAAAAACCTTTTTTGTCAAAGACTACATCCAGATGGGATTCAGAACAATGATCAAAACACAGATGGAGTAGATCAAGTCCATCAACACTAATCCTAATGCTTGCACAGTGCTAGAGCTCGTCCTGGGCCGCATTTCATTCAGTAACATTAGGTCGTTTTTGATTTATATGATTTATATGATTTATAAACTCAGCTCTTCCGTGACTACTTAACCTCATAAAATTTTTTTAAAAAAACCTTTCCTCTTTCTCCTCCTTTTTTCCCTCCCTACTCTAGCCTGTGCTACACTGAGCAATGTACACGGTCTCAGTATTTTGGGCACTTGTTGCGCTAACTCAACTCTCTTCATGACCAATCGCTTCGTGTACCCCCAAGTTGTAAGTCGCTTTTGATAAAAGCGTCTGCTAAATGCATAAATGTAAATGTAATAGCGCCCCTACAGTACAACAGTGACATTTTCATCAATGGTGGGGAAAGAGTTCAAAATCTGGAACAATAATGTCCTATGTTCCCTCTTTTAAAAAAAAGTTTCTTCAGCACTGTAAAAAATAAATCCATAAAATAACAGAAAAGGTACAGGCAGCTTATTACTCGGATATTATCCAGTATGGATATATCCATTGTCCCCTATTTCTATGGATTTTTTTTTTTTTGTTGAGTGAATGGTTTTTATCTTTAGCAATTTGATTATAATTAAACCCTTTACTTTTAACAGTATGACGCAATGCACACTTTATTATCGCTACAACACATTTCTTTATACTTACTGTATATTGTCAAATAATGTTATAAAGTTAGTTCTACCAGGGGCGTTTCTTCCTCAGTGTCTCCTCAAAAAAAAAGCTGGATAAGAAAATCGGTATTACAAAAATAAAACAATGCAAATATTACAAATTGTAACAAAAAAGTGTAAAAGACACTGTCCAATAGCAACACCCACAGGAGTTGCTGCACTGGGAGGCTTGCCTCCCCTGAGCCCATTGACTTTTAACAAAGCATGCGGTGGGTTTGGCGGGGGGTAATTGAGAGTGAATGGGGGAAAGTCATGTGAGAGGAGGCAATGCCATCCAATGATTGGATAGGATCGGTTATGATTGGATATGATTGGTTCATGCGATAAATCCCGCCTCTTTTTTTCGTGTGCGTTCTCGAATCGCCCTGAATGCAGACAATGATGCCGTTAATGCAAGACTAATGAAAATGTAAGTAAACAACTCAGCCACTTAGATATCACCGCTTTATGTCACGTCAAAATCAAACTTGAAATGTCCTGAAAACATGACGACTGTGGGAGTTTTATTGAGCGATCAGCTTGGTGAATTTAAAGATACATCTTTGTTTCTGTGACCAGTGTGTACAAGCTTGATGACGGCTGAAAATAAGTTGACTATTAAAAAGAAAAGCTGACTATATATTTCTAGTTCACAAATAATATATATTGTTTAAATTGTTACTGCGTTTAGTTATTATTTTGGAATAAATGTAAAAATGCATAAAAACACTGAAACAGGGACATACATTTACATTTGATATATACATATAAAAATGTGAGAGGACTTTGCCTCCTCATTTTAAAACACCAGCCCACACCACTGATTTCCATGTATATAATTATTAAACTAATCATCAAAGCACATAAAGCATGCACATTTTAACTCAAAAGCTATCATTATGCACACAAGATTTATTCATGTTTTTGAATAGTCTCTTGTGCTCCCCAAGGCAGCATTTATTTGATCTAAAGTACAGTAAAAACTGTAATATTGTGAAATGTTATTACAGTTTAAAATAATATATTTCTAGTTCTATTGTAATATATTTTAAAATGTAATTTATTTCTGTTATCAAAGCTGAATTTTCAGCATCATACTCCAGTCTTCAGTGTCACATGATACTTCAGAAATCATTCTAATATGATGATTTGCTGCTCAATAAACATTTATTACTATTATCAATGTTGAAAACAGTTGTGGTGCTTAATATTTTTAGTGAAAACCATGATTACATTTTTTCAGGTTTCTTTGAATAGAAAGTTCAAAGGAACAGCACTACTTTTGTAACATTATACATGTCTTTACTCTCACTTTTGGTCAAATTAATGTGTTTTACTGAATAAAAGTATAATTTCTTTTTTTTTTTTAAAGAAAGAAAAATATTACTGACTCAAACTTTTGAACAATACACATGCAGAAAAGCCATTTATGAGTGCGGTTCATTATAGGCCCCTCACGCCGCCAGCAGAGTGAAATTTTTCACCTCGTGCAGACTGCTTTTTAAACTACATTTGGACTCGTGCCGACAATTACCTCCTCAAAGTCTCTAAAGTACCAAAGCTCTGCCTAATTAGTATGCATTATCAATTAACGGCCTTAATAGGCGGCAGATTGATCACATCCCGCTGTTTCAGGGGCCGAACAGAGGCGAAAGCTGGAATGAAAATTCCCTCACTCGCTCTCACTCACAAACAGCAACAAAAACGGCCATCATTTAAAACAACTCAACAGCTGCTGTAAACATGACTGCAACACCCAATAAAGTACACCAGGAACCACTGTTATTCTAGCTTTTATTTTAGTTTCATTCATATTTTGAATTAGCTTTTATTTTTAATAGGGTAGTTAAATCGATGAATCGATTAATATATATATATATATATATATATATATATATATATACATATACACACACACATATATAAATATATATTATATATATATATATATATATATATATATACACATACATATATGTATATATATACATATATGTATATATATACATATATATACATATATATATATATATATATATATATATATATATATATATATATATATATATATATATATATATATATATATATATATATATATATATATATACATATACACACACACATATATAAATATATATTATATATATATATATATATATATATACACATATACACACACACATATATAAATATATATTATATATATATATATATATATACACATACACCCACACACATATTTTATATAAACACAAACTTTTATGTTAGATACAATTAATCGCGTACATATGTGTGTGTATGTATGTGTGTGTATATATATATATATATATATATATATATATATATATATATATATATATATATATATATATATATATATATATATATATATATATATATATATATATATATATATATATATATATATATATATATATACATATACATACACACACACATTATATAAACACAAACTTTTATGTTAAATACAAATAATCACGATAAATCATTTTTTTTGTTAATTTCAGTTTTAGTAATTTTGTTATGTGCTTTTGTCATTTAATTTGTTTGTTTTAATATTCCTATTTATGTTTATTTTTATTTCAATGTTAGTGCTTCAGCTTAAACTTTATTGCTTAAAACAATTTACTGCAACATTTCTAGTTTTCGTTCAGTTTAGTTATGTTTTTCAACTAATATTTATATTTTATTTTTTTCAGCTTTATTTCAGTTAACAGAAATGTTTGTTAACAATAATTACCATGTCAGGAACAACAACAGTAGGCCTACTACTAAAAGTATTATAATAATAATTATTATTACATTTTTTTATCCAAAATGGCTTACAATTAATAATAATTATAATAATAAAAAAGGGTAACACTTTACAATAAAGTTTCATTAGCCAACATAAGTGAATTAATTTCAATATTTACCAATACATTATTAAAATCAAAAGTTGCATTTGTTAACATTAGTTAATGCACTGTGAACTAACATGAACAAACAATGAACAGCTGTATTTATTAGCATAAACAAAGATTAACAAATGCAGTAACAAATGTATTTCTCATGGTTATTTCATGTTGGTTAATATAGCTTATGTTAACAAATGAAACCTTATTGTAAAGTGTTACCAAAAAAAACCAGCTCAAATCTGTCTAAGTGGTTTGCTGGTTTAGCTGGTCCTCCAATCTGGCCAAGCTGGTTTAGCTGGTCTGCCAGATGGTGTTTCTGCCCCGACCAGCTGAGAAGTGCTCAAAACCTCTCTTAAACCACCCAAACCGACCAGCATGTGACCACTGCTAGATCAGCAATGAATGAATGAATGAACGAACAAACGAATGAACGAATGAACAAATGTGGTCTGAAATACTTCAATGAGAGCGGTATTAAACGCACACTCAACTAAAATCGCGTTTGATCCAAAGTGCGGCCATTCATCAGCCAAATGAGACTCATGTTTCCAGCATACATTCATTTTCAAGACATTGTTTAATTGCTCTGTTTTACATAAAAGTCGCTGAGTGGAGGAAGAGTGTGATTTTCACTTACTCTCACCAAACTGTGTCCTCGTTCATCACTCGCACTCATCAGAACTCTCATGGAGAGCCGTTTCCATTAGAAGAAACAACAATATGGAGTTGCTGATGGCGTGTGGTGTTGGTGAAGATTGATTGACTGATGCATTGATGGAAACCATTCAGGGAAGATCTGAAAGCAAAAGACAATGGAAATGTGACATTAAACATCCCGAAATTAAGCATGTCTGCAGGAATACAAGAAACGGCTCTTTACTCATTCCCTTCTGAACATCATAGAAAAAAAAAATGACACTGTTACAAAACATACATGTGGCAGCATTATGCCAATGAGCCCACTATAAAGAAAATATGAATATGTTATTTTACAGTACGTGCACTTATGTGCAGAGGTGTTAAGGAACGAAATACAAATACTTCAAAACCTTACTTAATTAGAAATTTTGGGTATACTGGAGTAATTATTTTTCAGCCGACTTTTTACTTCTACTCCTTATATTTTAAAAGTAGCCTCGTCCTATTTAATTTCGGTTTGTTTTCCTTCCGGTCTGTCATTGTTAAAATACATTTTAAAAACCTATCCAGATAAATCACGCCATCCGGATAGAGTGAATTTGATTGTGGTTGGATGAGAAGTATAACCATATACCATTTCGTCACACTATTGGTTTCTACGCGATCCATCGCACCTGCACATGACACAAATCACGTAATGCTCAGAAGTACACATATATGGTTCTTTAATGAGTCAAGATGGCGCCGAGGACGGCCGCAACGTCGCAAGCTCTGCTGAAGCATTGTAGTTTTTTGTTTGTTCTGTTTATAGTTTTTGTGTTTTTTGTCTTGGATGTTGTCTGCCTTACTACGTACGACAGACAGACACTTTTGGACATTGGTTCGGCAATCGCACACCGAAAACCGGACTTTAAATTCATCAACGACGACACGCCGTTTACAAACACAGCAGCGGAACCCTTTGTCTGGGTGGCCCGGCCGCGGAGACGCGGCCGGAGAAGGGGCTGTAGAGCTGGCGTACTCGTCAGATTAAGACGCCGCGCAAACCGACCCCCGCTTCCCAGTATTTTACTGGCAAATGTTCAGTCTCTGGACAATAAACTCTGCGAGCTGAGAGCGCGGATCTCTTTCCAACGAGACACGAGGGACTGCTGCATTATCTGCCTTACAGAAACTTGGATGTCCGCTGAGATTCCAGACTCAGCCATCGAAACCACGGGGTTCTCCGTGCATCGGATGGACAGAGAAAAAGATCTCTCCGGGAAAAGCAAAGGCGGGGGTGTGTGTTTTATGATCAACCGATCCTGGTGTGATCAGAGGAACGTACACTCTATCAAGTCTTTCTGCTCTCCTGATCTGGAATTTCTCATGGTTCTGTGCCGACCATTCTGGCTACCGAGGGAATTCACCGCGGTCATCATCACAGCGGTGTATATTCCCCCACAAGCCGACACAGACCGGGCACTAAAGGAACTGTATAGGTCAGTGAGTGAGCAGGAAACCGCGCATCCTGAGGCTGCGTTTATTGTGACCGGGGACTTTAACAAAGCCAACTTCAAGCGCATCGCACCCAAATACCACCAACATGTTAGCATCAACACGCGAGGGAACCGTGTTTTAGACCACTGCTACTCCCCCTTCAAGGAGGGTTACAAGTCCCTCCCTCGCCCACCATTCGGCAAATCAGATCACGCGTCCATTCTACTTTTGCCCGCTTACAGGCAGAGACTGAAACAGGAAGCACCCGCCCTCAGAACCATCCAGTGCTGGTCAGACCAATCGGACTCTATGCTACAGGACTGTTTTGATCACGCGGACTGGGAGATGTTCCGGTCGGCCTCTGATGACGACATCGAGGTCTACGCTGATAGCGTAACGTGTTTCATCAGGAAGTGCGTAGATGACGTTGTTCCGACCAAAACAATTCGGCTGTACCCAAACCAGAAGCCGTGGATAAATGGGGATGTTCGCGCGGCACTCAATGCGCGGACCTTCACTTTTAACTCTGGTAATGCGGAGGAGCATAAACAAGCAAGTTATGCCCTCCGGAAAACAATCAAAGCAGCAAAACGCCAGTACAGGGACAAGATTGAAGGACAGTTCAACACCACCGACTCCAGAAGCATGTGGAGGGGAATTAACACCATCACAGACTATAAAGGGAACACAAACTCCACCGTGAACACCGCTGCCTCTCTCCCGGACGAGCTCAACACCTTTTATGCTCGCTTTGAGGGAAATAACACCGCCCTCGCGGAGAGAGAGCTCGCGGCTGAAGATACAGAGGTTAGTGCACTCTCCGTATCTGAAGCGGATGTAACCCGATCCTTCCGGCGGGTGAACGTCCGTAAAGCTGCGGGTCCAGACGGGATTCCCGGCCGCGTCATCAGAGCGTGCGCGCGCCAACTGGCTGGAGTTTTCACGGACATTTTTAACCTGTCCCTCTCCCTGTCTGTGGTCCCCACATGCTTCAAAACGTCCACCATTGTTCCTGTACCTAAGCAGTCAAAAACACTCTGCTTAAACGACTGGCGTCCTGTTGCTCTGACCCCCATCATCAGCAAATGCTTTGAGAGACTAGTCAGAAACCACATCTGCTCTGTTCTCCCCCCCTCACTGGACCCACTGCAGTTTGCATACCGCAAAAACCGCTCCACTGATGATGCCATTTCATCAACAATTCACACTGCTCTCTCCCACCTGGAAAAGAGGAACACATATGTGAGAATGCTGTTTGTAGACTACAGCTCAGCATTCAACACCATTGTGCCCTCCATACTTGACATTAAACTCCGGGCTCTCGGCTTAAACAGCTTATGCAGCTGGATCCTGGACTTCCTGTCAAACAGACGCCAGGTGGTCAGAATGGGCAGTAACATCTCCTCACCACTGACTCTCAACACTGGAGCCCCTCAGGGCTGTGTTCTCAGCCCACTCCTGTACTCTTTGTACACACATGACTGTGTGGCAACCCACAGCTCCAACACCATCATCAAGTTTGCTGACGATACGACGGTGGTAGGTCTCATCACTGACAATGATGAAACGGCCTACAGAGAGGAGGTGCACACTCTGACACGGTGGTGTCAGGAGCACAACCTCTCCCTCAACGTCAGCAAGACCAAGGAGCTGGTGGTCGACTTCAGGAGGAATGAGAGAGAACACCGCCCCATCACCATCGATGGAGCACCGGTGGAGAGAGTCAGCAGCTTCAAGTTCCTCGGTGTCCACATCACAGAGGAACTCTCATGGTCCGTCCACACCGAGGCCGTTGTGAAGAAGGCTCATCAGCGCCTTTTCTTCCTGCGACGGCTGAGGAGGTTTGGAATGAGCCGCCACATCCTCACACGGTTCTACACCTGCACCATAGAGAGCCTGCTGACTGGCTGCATCACCACCTGGTACGGCAACAGTACCGCCCGCAGCCGCAAAGCCCTGCAAAGGGTAGTGCGCACGGCCAGCTGCATCATCGGAGGTGAGCTTCCCTCCCTCCAGGACATTTATGTCAGGCGGTGTGTGAAGAGAGCTCAGAGGATCATCAGAGACTCTAGCCACCCGAACCATGGGCTGCTCTCACTGATGCCATCAGGCAGACGGTACCGCAGCATCAGATCACGCACCAGCCGACTCCAGAACAGCTTCTTCCCACAAACAATCAGACTCCTTAACTCTTGACCCATCAGGATCATAACACACACTGGACAGAATATCACTCAGCACAACCCACTGTAGATAAACACACATTATATACACATTTATTTATCATACAGCATCTATTGCACTTTGGATTTCAATTTTTCAATCTGTGAATAATATTTTATACTGTACATTGTATATTATTATTACTATTATAGCGTAATGTATATTGTTTAGTGTATGTTTAGTGTATATTGTTTAAAGTATATGTATATTGTAAGTATGTGTATATTGTTTAAAGCTGTGAGAACTACACTCACATTGTGTAAATTATTTATTGTTTATTGTAGAGTTTACTGTGCTGTGAGTAATTGTGGGCGCATCAGTGTAATCTGATGCTGCTTTAAATGTTGTACATGTCATGTCATGACTACCATGTTGCTCGGAACTGCACCTAAGAATTTCACCTACTGTTGCACTTGTGCATATGTAGAGTGACAAATAAAGTGATTTGATTTGATTTGATTTGATTTGATTTAATGTATTTGCACTGTACTAAAATGCATTCATTTTTAATGGGCATATATGTAGCTGATCCAGGTAGCCTAGTTCATCCAATTTTTTTTTTTAAATAACATTATAGACATTATGGCATTTAAAACAAATGTTTTTTGAGGAGGTGGGGTGATGCACTATAGGCCCCTGTGGCGCAGCCTAAGCTTTTGTCCTTAATGGCATTTATTCCCTTACATTACTTTTACTTTTAAACTTTAAGTAGTTTTGAAACCAGTACTTTTAAACTTTTACTTGAGTAAAAAGCTTGAGTTGATACTTCAACTTCTACAGAAGTCTTTTTAAACCCTAGTATCTATACTTTTAACACCTCTGCTTATGTGTACCGTGTACTGCGAATTTACCTAAGAAAGTACTAGGTAATATAAGGTAACATGGGTTAAGGTTAGATAGGTTCAGGTTTAGTACCCAGTTATTTTTACTATAATACTAAGTACAAAGTTTCTTGGCTCGTAATCATAGGGGAACATTTTTAAGTGCTATATAGCACCAATTTTGGTGCTTCAGTGGTTCTTCAGAGGTTCTTCACCGGTTCTTTGACTAAGGTGCTATAGCACCGCTACCATATACAGAACATGTTAAAATATGGTGCTATAGCACCAAAAGTGGTTCCTCTATGATTAGACGAAGAACATTTTTGATGCCATATAGAACGTTTTTTTTGAAAATTTTTCCAGACACCTTTCACACATTTTCTCACATTATCAGTTTATTCACTATCGTTTCGAAAATGGTAATAAAATATGAAAATAACTCAGAGTTAAAGGTGCACTATGTAAAAAAATGTCAGTAAAATATCCAAAAGCCACTAGGCCGGTGTTATTTATTTTGTTCAGTTGAGTACTTACAATATTCCAAATGTTTCCAACTATTTGTAAATCGTGAGAAAATTGCTTTTTTAACCAAGGAACCGGGACGTGTGAGGAAGTCGCCTGTCGATGGCGTCATATCTGCGTTCCCCTCGGTTTCTAATTTTATTCTGCAGAAACGCTTTACTCTCACTGCAGTGTGAACAAGTGTCACAGCAGCCGCTGAGCGAACGCACAGAGTAGCGTCATAACATCATTTTCAGCACACTCAGATGTATCTAATATGATAAACAGAGCTGCGTTACCTCATACTCATGACCGGAAAAGCGGAAGTGGCGCCGCCGACTGTTGCATAATAAAAGTCCCGCTGCTCGCGAGGTGTGTGTTGCGTTCATCTTATTAACAATCGCTCCTGCGGGCTTGCTCAGCTCCACAACACTCGGGCCTGCTCTGCTTCAGACTACAGTCACGTTAATAATCGCATCCATGAACATGATTTCTGCCCGAGTCATATCCCGATTCTTTTCCGCCGGCTGTGAGGTGAAGACCACGTCCCAAGATTCTGTGCTTAAACTTGGCATCATCAAACTACACCTTTGTTTTGAATAGGCGACCACTAGCGGACGGAAAAGTGCAGCTTTAAACAGTGTCAGAACAAATTCATCTTGATAATGTCAGATAACTTTGATAGAAAGGTATGTAATGATTACAATCAACCAATCAGCTGTTAAATTTAAGTACACAATTAGAGAATAACAATTTAGGTCGACCAATGACCAAGCAGTGCTTAATGTTGTTCAGTCTGTGGTGTAAAAGGTCGCATTAGTAATTAAAGAAAAGCACTAAAGTAAAACATGGTCAGGTCAGTGTCTGAATAATTTTGGTCCCATATTTGTATCAATTTTATTGGTAGTCACTGTATGAAGACTTTTTGGGAATGATGTGTCACAGTTTACTTTATTTTGCTATCCTCACTTACATAAATGAACTATAGTGTCCTGCACCCACTAGTAAAAAATGATATCTGGTGTCCTGAATAATTTTTGGTTTGACTGTACATGGGGAACAGGACTGTAAAATAAAGTGCTACCATTCATTTATAAATAAATGAATATTCTGCAAAACGTAAAGCACTTTAGAGTTGCACTTTAGCTGCAATATACCAATCATGACCAAGGGCCCTATCTTGCACCCAGCGCAATTGACTTTGTACACCGACGCATGTGTCATTCCTATTTTGCACCCGCGCAAAGCGCGCTTTTTCCTCCACAGAAGCACGTCGCTAAACCAGTGAATGAACTTGCGCTCCCTGGGCGGTTCAGCGCAAAAAAGGAGGCGTGTTCCGGCGCAAACAATCCCTGGTGCTATTTTGCTGTTCCATTAAACAATTGCGCCACTGACCAGAAAAAACCTAGTCTAAAGTCAGTGGCGCGTTGCGCGTTGTTCATTATGCTATTTTAAGGGCCCATGCTTGACCAGTATAGAGTGCACAACGCGCATATTATGCTCATGTAATCTACACAGATGCAACAGTTATTTTTGCAAATCATAAATTGTTACACTAAAACAATATTAACACATGAGATGACGGAAATCATTGTGGTGTGCCACGAAGATGTGAAAAAATAGGCATAAATCTAGCTTACAAATGATTCAGGCTAATTGTAATAATTAAGGATAAGACCTGTTTGCCCAATAGTGGCAAGACATATATGTATATAAGGACATCTGACAAATTGGTTTGTCCGTCAAGAACCAGGAAAAAAAATCGACAAAAAAACTGAAAGACTGAAAAAAAAAAAAGACTGTGAAATCACCTTTACCATAATGTACAACATTACAACTTCACTTCTCTGTCTTTCACTGCTCTTACAAGCACATCAGTCTCCTCGGCTGTGAACCGCTCCTGGCGTGCGCCTGGTAAATACGCCATAATAATAGCAATCCATAATGGAACTTGCGCACCTGCTTTTAAAGGGAATGTTGGATGACGCTCGGATTGGTTTATTCACGTTACGCCCAAACCACACCTATGAATAATGAAGCTACTTCAGACCAACCCATTTTAGATTTGCGCCAGGCGCAAGAGCCATTTATCCCGCCGGGAAAATAGCAACAGCGCCGAGACCCGCCCACAAAGTTACTTGCGCTTCGCGCTTTGACACTTGCGTTTCAGATCGTTAAAATAGGGCCCCAAGTCTTCATAACCTATTTATATTTGATTAATTTTGGACTTATTTTTCATCTACACTCTGTGGCCTACATTATGCTATGTAATATGCAGGTCAATATTGCGAGTTACTGAGATTGTCACTGGTCATTAAAATAAAGTTTGACAAACGACGCTCTTACTGCACAAATTTTCCGCAAAACAACTGATTTTGAGCAGATTTTTTTTTTTGTAATGGATATTTTAAGCTCCTTTTTACCCTATCAAAGCATCCTTTTTTTGTCAACGAGCCATACGCATAACAATATTTACAACCATTTGTTTTCCAAAGGGGCTGTTGGAAGGTGCTGGAATGTAGAAGAGCCCCGCAGGTCTACCTCCACCGCCCTGTTCGAGCTTGCAAAGTTTTAATCTGTATAAATTAATGCATTAAATTGTTTGCTTATTTGAATAAACACCGATACAAATCATTAGATGAATTACTTGGCCTGCTGATTACAACTTATGCATCAAAATGCACTTAATTTTCATTAGGAGGTATAAAATTAGATGATTATTATATTAATTAAGATGATTACAAACAATTATCCTTCCCGAGCACCCGCGGTCCTGCAAACTAGGTCAGTCTGATGATGTATTATTCCTGCACGGAGCCATTCCTCCTGGCCTTCTTTCATTTCAGCACGGAAATCCAGAATAAAGGGCAAACAAAACCATGGTCAGAAATTTCTTTGTTTCAGCCGTCGTAGGGCCACTGGTGTTGGGTTGTTTTCAAACACAAGAACAGGGTGCTGAATCCATTATAGGGCCGCAGACACGCGTCTGATGTCCGAGTAGTTCACGGCGCGTAATACACTGGGCAGAATGTGCTGAGAATTCGGGGAAACTGTGGAATTGAAGAGTCACAAATAATAAGCGTCACCGGGACAGTGACCGGGGAGAATGGCCTTCCTTTATGTCTGTCTGCGAGCGAGCAATCTAGCTCCAGAGAAAACAATAGCACCGTATAGGACTCACTGGCCATGACTTAAATGACAAAAGAGCATGCAAATTAAGTTAGGATGCAGATAAAATGCATAAACTCACCTCATACATCTCATATAGTCAGATGCCTTGCAGAAGCACGTGCGTAGAGAATCAACTGCAAGATCTAAGATAAAAGACAGCAAACATTTATAGGCCTAGTGTGTAAAAAGATCTGAGCAAAAACGTCCTGAGTTACTGTTTAATTTGCTAACTATAAAGCAATATGTCTTATTCAACCAATAAACTGAAACCATAACTGCAGACTTACTGTTATTAAGTTGTCATTAGATCATTCCTACTTTTAAGTTTATATGACTCTTAACGTTAAAAAAACAGTGCAATCTTTCAATCGCAAAGAAAGCATATCCATATAAGCAAAGATAAGTGCAACAGATTAACCCAGACAGAAAAACACACAACCCTCAATTACAGTATATAAATACAAAACTATCATTCATAAAAATATGCTTTAGTATTACTACACTACGATGACAAATAAAGTCAGAAAAAAAGCAAAACAATAATAGTTCGTGCTGCAATGCATGCTGGGAGCTCACAAACCTTTAACAAAACAGCAACATTGGTCCTTTTAAAAGTATTTGTACAGATTTACTCTTTCAGTCAAGCTAGAACACATTTTGTTATTCTAAAAACGTGTTTTACATAGAAAGTCAATCATATTTCTTATTCAGTGACTTTACAACGCTGTTATTGATGCATGCATATCTTTTTTTACAGCGAAGTTACAACCGTTGCATTGTAGTATGGTATTTTGGCAGAGGCTAAGCTTACCATGGTACATTTTTTATAGTGACAGGTTTTAACTTGAGCCCTCTCTGATGTTTCCTAAAGCAAGATCACAAAACCCACTGCAAACCCCACACCTATGCGCGCGCTCGAGCCTGTAGCTGCATTTCAAGCCTGTTCTTTGGCACGCTGATGTATATTTCATTGTCCACGGCTTAATTTTGATTTATCGTCCGTCCATAAATTAGAAAAATATGTTTTAGAATTCCATCTTGCGGAAAAGCTGCGCGTGATGCCGGGGGATTGGACGATATTTAAGATGTCAGAGATACATATTGGATTAGCGCGCTTTGTTCGCGCGCCATAGCAGGTGTTTAATCACGGCTGATGCGCGCGCTGAAATGCGTTAGGACAGGAACGGGAGCCGCGTTCCCCGGGACTGCGATAAATCACAGCCGAAAGCAACTAACAATCCCCCTCCCCACCTACCCTAACACACACACACACACACACACACACACACACACACACACACACACACACACACACACGCACCCCTATCTTCCAAAAAAGCATAAAGCCAATCCTAAAGGCGCGCGTGCACGTCACAGAGGGCAGCAGTCACATAAACGCATTAAATCTCGAACTGTTAATCGGTCTGTAAAGCGTTTAAACTTTTTTTTTACACCATATTTGTTTTATACTTTAAACCGAGTGAGTGCGAGTTATTAAATACCTCAAGGGTCAACTTTTCAAGAGAATGTCTGTCAGTTTTTTCCTTTGAGAGTCGTCACGCGCAACCGGGTTTGGCGCCCTTAGCATCCAAACGTTAAATACTTAAAATATATTTTTTGTAATTTTTGCGATTAGGCCTACTGAAATATTTGCATTGTAGCCTATATGGACTTAGCTATATGATAATCTAGTACAATATTAATTTAACCATTACTAAAACAACTTATACAGATATTTCCACAAATAGGCCTATATTAACATTTGGAAACAAATAATTATTAAGGGACACAAAATATATAATTTTCACTGCAGCAACAACCCAACATATGGCTTTGTATGCAGCAAAAAAAGAAGTCTGTTTTCAAATACTGCCTTACAAAACTGAAGTTTAATTGTTGCCTTAAATTTGTCAGTCAAATGAAAGTTGACACTTTTTGACCACTTTGAATATAATTGTTATGAGGAATTCAAGTTGATATTCTGAAATCTCATATACTCTCAGGTAGAAAATGAGAGAAATAACTGTGACAATTTAAAAAGTTAAATGGATTGAAACAAGGATATTATAACAATGAAAACATTGCATGACATGAGAGCGAGAGAGAGAGAGAGAGAGAGAGAGAGAGAGAGAGAGAGAGAGAGAGAGAGAGAGAGAGAGAGAGAGAGAGAGAGAGGGAGGAGAAGGGGGGGGGGGGGGGTGCGACAACGTTTAGGAGAGCAAACATTTTCAAGGTCATCCGGTGAACTGGAACGAGCTCAGAGAGATGCATGGCGAAAACGGCGCGTTTTGACACGAGCGCGAGGTTTGATTAAAAGGTAAAGTAATGGGTTTAAACACACGCCACGCGCGTGGCGCGCCAGACTCTGTTGGCTTTTCGCAAATTACTTAACGGTGCAGTGATGGAAATAAGATTGTAATGTTTGATAATGGAAAAGAAAGCCCCATATTCTTTTTCTGGCCTTCTTGTTTTCTGACATACACAAAATAAATTACCCAGGCTAATAGGCATGGCGCGTGGAATTTTTTCCCCGCACCTTCTGAGGGAATTCAAACGTGTTCCTAGCGGTTTCATTTTACATTCGTTATCTCACGCAATATTGGTTGAAATGATGAAACATCAAACACCTAATGTAACATTAACAGTACTGACTGCTGAGACAAATAGCTCACAAAAAAAAGCCCCCAAAAGTAACTCAACCTTGAACATAGTGCCTCTGCTGCCTGCGCGCGCCTGGCCTTAAATATGTCTAATAGTGAAAACCAGGGGCAAGAAAACAGCCATCACAAACTAGAACAAATGGGGTTTTGCAAAACACAAACAAAGATGATTTAGAGGGCTACACAAATGTGTGCGCATGTTAGTTAATACAACCCACAACTAATCATGCATCTCCCATGCGCATGGGAACGGCGTCACGCAGACCCGCAAAACCACCCAAGCCCGCACACAATCAACCCTCTGCTCCAGCCCTGCTGGAATAGCCACGCAAAAGATGCAGACGCATGACTTTGCATGCATTTTGGCTACTTAGACAAAAAACTGTAGGTTGACATGGGGGAAGATGCCCCCCTTGAGAACAATGTGCATTTACTTTTATTTAGATGTAGCACGCGCATGATGATTATACATACAATAGCCTACACTGTAAAAATTTTTTGTGATTTTAACGGTATTTTACTGTAAAAATGCTACGGTGATAAACAGTTAATTGGTTAACAGAAAGTTTCCATACTATATACGGTGAATAACTGTAATAGATCTAACCTTACATTTAATTTAATTTTACAGTAAAATACCGTTAAATTTACAGTTATTGGAAGTGAAAAAGAACAAGTCATTGTGTAATATACAGTGGAAACCCGTAAATTGACACTCCCAGAATTCCCTGCGTGACACTTCGCATTTGATGTATTTTCATTGCAATAACTATGTTTCTTCTTTGTTTTTTTTCTAATCAGTTATGTACATTAGGGTTTTATGTTACATCTGATGCTGTAAAATGAATGTTTATTGCATTTTTTAAATGTCATGTGTTTTACCATGATGGTGTTTAATGACACTGTGCACCTTCTATATATTAGTATTGTCCTCTTAAAAGCTGCTTATGATGAGCTTTGATTCATCACGTGATTCTCATCACCATTGTGATTGGTGGTTGTCCGTATATATCAAAGGTACATAACAGATATTAGTATTTCAATAGGTTCGTAATTTCACATTATTTAATTTAATGAAATGTGTTTTTTTTACCGTAAATTGTTTACAGTATTAACATAATCATTACAATATAAACCTTTAAATTATACGGTTTTGAACTGTAAAATAAATTTTAAAAAATTAACCGTTATTATTACATTATAAACCTATAAATTATACGGTGCTGTCCCTAAAAACCCAAAACATTACTGCCGTATATTTTACGGTAAAGTTCTGGCAACCACAGCTGCCGTTTTTTTACTGTAAATTTTTTCGGGGATTTTTATTACAGTGTAGAAATCAATAGAAACATTTGCTATTTCAAAATGCAAAATTATTCAAAAAGACTTTTACTCCACAAATCCAAAGACATTGATGTGTCCACAAATCCCTCAAATTCAGATATTTCGGCTGACTAAATCTCACAAATGTTGATATTCAGATGAAATTAAAAATGTTGTGTCATCAAAATTAAGGTGGGATTGGGTTGGGCATCTTACCCCGACACACCCTAAGTAGTAGAGGCGGCCGGGGCTATAGTTTTCACACTTTTTACTCCAGTGAAAATTTGTCTTTGTCAATTTATGTATATGCGCATTACAAGTCTACTAAACATTTCCACCATGGTTGCCCTGGGAAAAAAAAGCTAGTTCATTAAACACATGCTGACCTATAACAGCGTGCTGTCACATAAATAGCAAGTAACAAATATAAAAATAATTGTTTTGGCCAACATGGCTATTGTAATTATTATGTTCTGAACACAGTTCAAGCTTCATTATATAGCCGTTTCTTGTCTGAATATATGTTTTATAGGTTGGTTTACAAGCGGCTATTTATGTATTTATCATTAGAAAATATGATGGTGTAGGAATTTGTGGAGGATACCATGCACAAAAAAGATCCACATTTAAGACACTCTCTTGACTGGACTTTTGACGTAAAACCTTTTCTAGGCCTAGTTCGATTTGCTTTACTAGGTCACCGCACTGACCGGTAATACCCATCAAGTGCTTCCACACAGCTTTAGAGCTTCAGAGGGTGATAGCGCCATTAAAGAGCAATCAGAATATAGCAATTAAGCTGACATTACACTCGCCCAGCGCTGTCCATAGGTGTCCACCGTTTATCCGGGAACCACCTCCTCTTAATTGCCTCCTAATTCCGTGTGTCAGATCCGTGTTTCCCTGCTGTCCCGCCCGGTGGTCGTGTCTTTACCGTTCTTAACTCCGAGGCGTTACTCAAGTCAATGACACAAGGCAAATTGCGTTTAATAAATGAGCCTAATGGATCACGCGATTGGATTGTGAGCGCAATGCTTCCTCTGGTTAAGCAAAACATTTATATCCAGTTGTAAGTGTTTCCCGCGCGTTTTAAAACCGTGCGTCTCTCACCTACGATTTAAACTCATTACGAGGCAGGTGAGACAAATTCAAGAGCATGAAAAGTGATTTGGGATAATCAGGGGCACGACAGTGTCAGTTTAAGCTTGCTTCAGTCAAACCAAGTCCGTTTAATCACAGGTGACATTAAAGTACTGGGATATGCGATACTTAGCAAAGTATGATGACACTTGTCCGGTATGGCATATGGCAGTCACCGTCAAACGTCCTGGTGCGACCACGTGGATATTCTCTAATCTTGCACGCTCACCTAATCGTAATGCAAGTAAAATGTCAAAGAGATGATGACACCTTCTCTCTCCCTCCCTCCCTCTCTCTCTCTCTCTTTTATGGCCACGGTATGTTTGGGTGCGCAAAACAATCTCATCGGACATTATTGATGTTACAGATGTTGTAGTAATCAAATTATCGGTCTGTGAAGGGCCCCCCTCAGTCACCGGCGCGCTCGGTGATGAATTACGGTAAAGGTCATCACGCGGCTCCGTTTTATTGGAAGTTTATATGGTAACGCTTGGACGAGCGTCTGTAGGGACACTGTGTGTGTGTGTGTGTACGGGAGGGGTTACATTAGAAGTTTGGGAATATCATCAGCTTGCAAACATAATCTCCAGGCATGTTCAAGTGCATCAAAGCCCACAAAGTTCATTATGCTGTCACATTAGCGACTATTTGTAAACATATCCATTTGTAAATGCGCATTACGGTCACACAACACAACCGATTTTAGAATTGAATTGAGTTGCCATAATAAATTGTTTTCTCAGTTAACTGACACTATTTCAGTTCACAGCAATGCAGCGAAATTATGCACTGTAAAAAAATGTAGGCAAATGTAAATCAGTTCATACCAGGAAGAGGCCGTTTTCTCCATTACACCTAACAAGAAACCTACTCAACAAATCAGCGCGTTCAAAACAAGTGCTACATAAACATACCGGCAAGCTATTTTTATTCTTGCAATCACCTCAATTTCCCACTACAATAGACTCTGCGTATTGTCCCGTCGGCGAAATCCCGCATTCAAATGCTCATTATATTACAGGTTTAATGGAATGTTTCCAAATAATTCAACAAACAAAACATCCCCCCTAAAGGGGAACCAACACCTATAACCGAGCCTTTATAGGATTATCACGGATTACACCACATTAGGGTCCCACGTGGCCCCCACACCAAAGGCCCCGGAGCCTCATCCATTGTGCGGGACCAGTCTCTCGCGCTGACACCCGGGGTTATTTGTTGTCACTCCGCGCACATTAATCCCGCCACAATTAGGTGTCAGCTCGCGGCGTTCTCTGTTTGATGATAGCCTTGGGCGGCTGCAGCGCTCGAGCCCTAATCAGCAGAGTAAACTCGCGCTATATTTCAATTTGGGGAGGCGCTCTTCCGCGCGGAGGGCCCCAGCACGGCAATAAATAAAGCGCCTATTTACGCCACCATCACACAGAGACATCCAAATGCACTTACCACCGGCCCTCTCATCATGGCCCGCATTCAACAACAGCCATAAATCAGTGCTTTTCAAACGCAATGATTAGTGAAGCTATTTACACACACACACACACAGCGCTCAAAAAACTAGACAAACACACTTCGCACTATGCTTGCATGTTGTAGATGGACCTTTTGGGTTTCCATAGGTCTGTGCTGTAAAAGAAAAGCTAGTTAATACAAGCTAGAGCATTGTATTTCATAACTAGCCTACTATCTATCTATCTATCTATCTATCTATCTATCTATCTATCTATCTATCTATCTATCTATCTATCTATCTATCTATCGCACGCTCTATCTATCTATCTATCTATCTATCTATCTATCTATCTATCTATCTATCTATCTATCTATCTATCTATCTATCTATCTTTTCATCTATCCATCCATCTATCAATATTCCCATCCATCCATCCATCCATATTTCCATCTCCATCTATTTATCTATATGTACATCTATATATCTATCCATCCATCTGTCCATCCATCTCTATCTATCATCCATCTATTTTCCATCTATCCAGATTTCCATTTATCTTTATTTCCATCCATCCATTCATCTATCCATCATCCATCTATATTTCCATCTATCAATATTTCCATTTATCTATATTTCCATCCATCCATTCATCTATCCATCATCCATCTATATTTCCATCTATCAATATTTTCATTTATCTATATTTCCATCCATCCATTAATCTATCCATCATCCATCTATTTTTCCATCCATCCATTCATCTAGCCATCATCCATCTATATTTCCATCTATCCATATTTTCATTTATCTATATTTCCATCAATCAATATTTCCATCCATCCATTCATCTATCCATCTATTTTCCATCTATCTATATTTCCATTTATCTATATTTCCATCTATCAATATTTCCATCCATCCATATTTCCATCCATCCATTCATCTATCCATCATCCATCTATATTTCCATCTATCAATATCTCCATCCATCCATTCATTTATATTTCCATCTATCAATATTTCCATTAATCCATTCATCTATCCATCATCCATCTATATTTCCGTCTATCTATATTTCCATGTCTCTATATTTCCATCTATCAATATTTCCATCTATCCATTCATCTATCCATCATCAATCTATATTTCCATCTATCAATATTTCCATCCATCCATTCATCTATCCATCATCAATCTATATTTCCATCCATCTATATTTCCATTTATCCATCAATATTTCCATCTATCAATATTTCCATCTATAAATATTTCCATCCATCCATTCATCTATCCATCATCTATCTATATTTCCATGTATCTATATTTCCATCTATCAATATTTCCATCCATCCATTCATCTATCCATCATCCATCTATATTTCCATCTATCTATATTTCCATTTATCCATACATCCATCCATCCATATTTCCATCTATCTATCCAATTTCGAATTCTATCTGTGGCTAATTTCATAGTGACAATTTCATATTCGCCATGTAAAGTCAGATTTTTTTTACTTTAACTGAGGTGCTACAACAATGCTAAACAATGAGCATACATGAAATATGTTTTTATACGTGAACAAATGCGACACATACATGTTGGCCAACAACACCCATTCTAGCAATCAATTTATACACCACAACTTCTAATTTGGCCATGAGGAGTCACATGGGGTGATTTCCTCTCTTCACACGGATTACAAAAATCTGTTATTATGGCTAATCTGGCATTAGATATGCAGCACGAGGTGGGCCGAATAGCCCAAAACAGTGCTATTGAGATGTTAAGCAGTGCGTTCTGTCTCTTGTTAGAGTGTTAATTGGGTAAGTGTAGTCCATTTGTGTAATCCCTCAGTTTCTCCTGATCTCTTATTGCTTTACAGCTCTAAACGGGAGTGGATCTGCGTGAAGTGGCGCCCGTAATCTCTATTCAAATATCTCCATATGACAACTGCCTGCAATTAGAGCGCCATCACTCTCTATTTGAGTCCTTCATCCGGGATCCGTCAAGGGAGCGCAGGGGGCCAAACAAAGGAAACGCTTTAAAGGGTTTGATTTTCCATGAGCTGCCTCTCAGTGTAATTCTCACGCAGGATCTGGAGGAGGATTAGGCTTCTGTTTCAAAACCTAGCGAGATGCCTCCTTAGTGCCGTGTTCAGATCACATCAAGGATTGGACTAATAACAAACATCTCATACTGTTATGAAAGCTACATTTTTTTTCACTTGACCATTGTAAAAAGAACCAAAATGGCTCTAAGAGTTATAGGTAGCTGCCTCCACACATTTGACTTTTTTATCATAGTTAACATGCTTATGGTGCACTTTTTATATTTTTTATAGTGATGTCACCAACAATAAATCTCCATCCATTTCCATGAGCAATACATAAAATAAACAAATAGTTTCTGAGTTCTAAGATGTGAACAGCTCAGAGTTGCAATCTAATAATGATGTATGCAGCCACAACATGAATGCAGCATCCACACTCTTAAAAAAAGTTCTTTATTGGCATCAATTGTTCCATAAAGAACCTTTAAAATCCATGGAATCTTTCCAAAAGGTTCTTTATAGAGGAAAAGGTCTTTTAGATTATTGAAATGTTCTTTACAGTAAGAAAAAAAATGGTTCTTTTAAGAACTGTTTAATTTAGGGAACTCAGAATGGATCTTCTATGGCATCATTGCAAAAAAAAAAAAAACCTTTTTGGATCCTTTATTTTTAAGAGTGCAAACACAAATAAAACACTCATAAGAGACCAATTTGAAACTCTACATGCAAAACACACTTAAAACTCATCTCACTATTAAATCTGTTACAGTCTGATGTTTGAATGTTGCCAAGTCAACAATACAATACTCTAATAAGCATAAAAACACAGAGGTTGGGTAAAGTCAATGATCAAAAGTCACATTTTTGGTTAGATCAGAATTCAATACAAGTATAATTTTACATTTTTACATTACACAACATTTCTGACATTGCCTGCCACGTTTAACAGTATGAAACTATGTACTGCATAAACTGTTAACAATTATTGTTGGTTTAACTTAAAAAAAGTAAGTTACCTGGTTGCCTTAAAATTGAAATTAAAAAATTTGAGTTAATACAATGAAGGAGATTGGTTTAATCAATAGAAACTCAAAATATTATGTTATCTGAACCACGTTAATTAAGTTAAGAAAAAAGTTGTGATAAATCATGAAAAAATATTTTTTACAGCGTGGGATTTCCTCCTCTGTAAAGATAAACATTTTAATTTGTCAAAACATGCTTTATTAGAACGCCTTTTGAGGCCTTAAAATGCTCCCTGTGTAGTCAACTCGCTTGCTTTTAGAACAGAGCCTAAATCTACGATAAGCCGAGGAATATGCACGGGTGAAAAAAAATGTCCCCTCTCTTAACAAAAGTGGCCAGAGCAGCCAATTGAGAAATGAGATGCGCATTTAAAAATCGGAGCCTCGCCGCGGAGGGGTACCTGCTCGCTTTGAGCCCCACGGGTTAATTAATTGGGGTTGAATGCACATGGGCGAGGAGCGCAACGGCGCGCCTGGTGACACTCCGCATCTGTGCGGCCAAGTTGCACGTGGGTTTTGTCTTTTCTCCTCTCGGAAAGTCCATTGAGAAGGGGCGCGCAGGGGAGGATTCTTAAATGGTAAATTAGCATTCTGATGAGAGCGCGCGGGGCCCCTGAGAGAGTCAGGAAAAAGGGAGGGTGGCATTAATGACACCGCGCGCACTCCCGTGACATAATTTTCCACCGTAACCGGGCCCCTTCTCTCTCTTTCTCATCCCATCATCCCCGCACGGTGCTAAAAAGACCCCGCTATAGACCCTCCGTCCCCAGGGAATATGTGCCCTCGGGGCCTCGGGCCCCCGAAGAGTCTCAATACAAATAGCCAATTTGTAATACATATTGTGAGGAGGAGGCCGGTCTGGTTTTGTAAAGCGGTCCGGCAGCAGGATCTCATTTCCAACACTTCTCTCATGCTGTTCACCGAGATTCACCTATCAATAGCGGCCGCTACTCGCACCTGCTCGCGAATTTGGTTTTAATTCGTTTTTCTTGTGAGTACGAAGGGAAATGACTGGACTTTTAAGAGACCAATCAGACAACGGCCGGTTATATGGGCCTACACACACTCACATTTTAGGAAACAATGATTTTTTTTTCTTATTCTTCAAAACATAAAAAATTCAAAACATTGATTTCCGCCATCAAATGCTGAAAATGGGGGACGTAATGTCTGTTTTATTGCAAGGCCTCTATTATGAGCTTAATATCAAATGCATTTATGTGTTAGGACATTTTTTGCTATTTATTATTACGCAGGCCACATCTCTCCATTTTAAACATCTCATAAGTCAGGCTTTTACGCAGAGCCTCTTGATTTACAGGTTGATGGGGCGTTCTGATTGTTTGTAAAAGAGGAATTCATTTAAAAAGCCAAACCGCGGACAGAACCTAAATGGGCATTTCCATGCCTCCCGCAAGAGTGCTTTCTCTCTAAGAGAAGTATCGTGGTGGATGTAAAGACGGGAAGAGGAAAGCTCTTGCTGATAAGAGGGTGGTGGTGCTGGCGCGAGTCTTTATTAGAGTTAGCGTGGAGAGCTGCATGCTGTTTAATGAGGAGTACTCAGGGTCTTTGTGAAGCTTTTGTGTCTCTAATGCTACTCCGCTTTGTCTGGAGGTGGATTTAGCCAGACCTTTATAGAGTAAAATTACAGCTGAATAGACCAGTCAAACCACTGGGCCCGGCCCCCTCTGTCAAGAACTCATTCATTTATATTAACTGACTCTGAGCACTAGATTTGTGCATGCAAGTAGTAGTTGAAGATAGTAGCTATGCAATATGTAAAATACATGCAAATATGTATTTACGCATATTAACTTTTGTATTAATTCATGCAAGTAGTGGCTGAAGACCCCAAATCCCTATTATTTTATGCAAAAAGTAAAACATATTTTAATAAAGAATATATACACTGCCGTTCAAAAGTTTGGGATCAGTAAGATTTTTAATGTTTAAAAAAGAACTGTAATATTGTGAAATATTACAATTTTCTATTTGAATACATGTTAAAAAGTAATTTATGCCTGTGATCAAAGCAGAATTATCAGCATCATTACTCCAGTCTTCAGTGTCACATGATCCTTCAGAAATTATTCTAATATTATGTTTTGCTGCTCAAGAAACATTTATGATTATTATCAAACTTGAAAACAGTTTTTTTTTCAGGATTCTTGGATGAATAGAAAGTTCAAAAGAACAGCGTTTATCTGAAACGGAAAGCTTTTGTAACATTATATATAAATGTACAAAACTGTTTTCAACATTAATAATAATAATAATAATAATAAATGTTTATTGAGCAGAAAATCAGCATATTAGAATTATTTCTGTAGGATCATTTCACACTGAAGAAAAATAAAAATTCAGCTTTTCATCACAAGAATGAATTACATTTTAAAATATATATATATAAAAAAAAAGTTATTTTAGATTGTAATAATATTACTGTTTGTTTTGTATTTTTAATCAAATAAATGCAGCCTTGGTGAGCATAAGAGACTTCTCTTAAAAAACATTAAAAACCTTACAGATCCCAAACTTTTGAAAAGCAGTGTATGTATATCCGCATTTTAACGTTTTCGTTAATTGCAAGTAGTATATATATATATATATATATATATATATATATATATATATATATATATATATATATATATATATATATATATATATATATATATATATATGCGTGTGTGCGCTGTCAAACGATCAATTGCAATTTATCGCACCCAAAATAAAAGTTTGTGTTTACATAATATTTATATATGACACATTATTTTATATTTATATAAAAAAAAATAATAATAAAAAATAATATATATATATATATATATATATATATATATATATATATATATATATATATATATATATATATATATATATATATATATATATATATATATATATATATATATACACAGTATATACATGCAAATATTTATTAAATATATGCATGTATGTGTATTCAAATATACATAATAACTATACACAGTACACACACACATACTGTATATTATGTAAACATTTAATTTGGATGAGATTAATCACGATTAATTGTTTTATTAATATACAGATACACACACACACACACACACACACACACACACACACACTTGCATGCAAATATGTATTTCCCCATTTTAACATTTGTATTAATTCATGCAAGCAGTAGCTGAAGACCACATTTCACTATTTTATGCGAAAAGTAAAATATATTTTAATAAAGAATATACATTATATGCTCTTCAAATACTCCATATACTTTGGCATATATTATGTGTTAAGGTAAAATGAAACATAAGCTTATTAATATATATATATATATATATATATATATATATATATATATATATATATATATATATATATATATATATATATATATATATATATATATATATATATATATATATATATGGCATATTATAATAAAAAAATGTAGAGTTTATATTGTCATCATTGTATTAACAAACCCAAACTGAATATGCAGCATTGGTGATGAATTGTTTTTCTATTTCCAATTTTTCCACGAGACATGTTAATGCACTGAGTGTTTTTTTATGGCTAATTCGGGCACTTGAGGGCTTTCACAGAGCAATCGGGGCTAATTAAGACACTATAGCCTTCACACTGAGCAACTCATATTACATCTACAGCTTTTACTACATAAACACAGAATCAAAGGCCACACATTTGTATGTGCGCATTCTGCCATCCAGAATTCAGGAAACACCTGCAAAGAGGGTACTTAAACCTTAATGCGGAGGCACAATGAAAGGGACGTCGGCTTTCAATGAGAGTTTAATAGGAAATGAAAACACCCTCTTTTATGACAACACATTCTATAAAAACACATTATCAGCCAATTACACAAACTCCGTCCTTTACAGAGCAGCTCAGAGCTGAATCAGGCTGTCAGTAGATTAGCCGGTGAATGATGATCATGGTCTTTTTGAGCTAAAAATTATTAGATTTCATTAAACATTCATAATGTGCCATAACAGCTTTTTATCGTATATTAAATCAGATGTGATGACATCCATAATTGCAGTCAGACAGCTATTCTGTTGGAGTTCTCACCTGTGTTTATTTACTATTTTTCTTTTGACTAAACATATTAAAAGGATAGTTCACCCAAAGATGAAAATTGTCATCATTTACTCACACTCAAGTTGTTCTAAACCTGTATTCATTTCTTTCTTGTGCGGATCGCAAAATAAGATATTTTGAAGAATACTTATAACTAAACAGTACGGAAAAAAATACAAGAAAATGAAATGCAAAATTAATATACAGGTTTACAACAACTTGAAGGTGAGAAAGTGATGACAGAATTTTCATTTTTGAGTGAACTATCCCTTTAACATTTAGTGGTGTTTTCCTGTTTGCTGCTAGGGGGTTGTGAATGGTTGCCAGGGTGTTGCTAGGTGGTTGCTTGCTAAAATACACTTAAAGGGATAGTTCATTATTACATATTTGAGTCATTAGCGACCTGGATATTTTTCTAACACGGATGGATCTCTACCTGTCGTGTACTATAAAACTCTCCTGATATTAGAGTAACAATTACAGAAGAATAAAATAAAGCATATACCATCATCCCTGTCCTCACCAGAGCTCATTCCCCAGTACATTCAGCATCTGCCTCATATTCGTGATCTCAAAAATATTCTCAAAACTATCATTTTCAAAATCTTCAAATTCAATATTTAGATTGCTGACAGCTTCACCAGATCCACCATCAAGTGACAGTGACAGTAATATTAGATTGCATTCAGCACTTGCTCGGCAGGAAATCGCGGAGCCATTTCAAGTTTTGCTGATGTTATTCCTAACATCCCGTCTTGTTTTGCTTCCTATTCTTTTGTTTTTTGCCTTCGGTAACTATGAGTGAAACGTCACTTCATCATTGTGTATCAGGCACCTTGTGGAATAAAGGTGAATTGCACTTATTCAGTCATCAAAGATTCAATTATTGTTGTGCAGAAAAAAAAGACTCTCACCTTTTCTTGTTATATTGTTTATGAAGAATTAATTGAGGAACACTAAGGAGATTGTTGTCGAACATTAAAAAATTAAAGAGGAGGGTATGAATGACGTCCCGGTCACTAAAGACCCATGGTATGCGTTTCAAAGTTTCAGTGTGTAGAATTTAGAAGGATCTATTGACAGAAATGCAATTTCATATAAATAAATGTTTTCAGTGGAGTATAAAGACCTTACATAATGTACCGTTATGTTTTTGTTACCTTAGGGTGTGTTCACACTTGTAGTTCGGTTCGTTTGGTCCGGACCAAAAAACAAAAACAAAACATATAGTCCTGGTCCGCTTAGCGTTCACTCTGGCATTGTTAACAGCGAACATAAAGTTACCGAACCAAAGGCATAGGGATACGGTCACAACCTGATTGGTCGGCTTTTATGATGTATATTTTGCGACGGAGCTTGCTTACGAACATTCAAAACAATGCTGTGTGCTGGATTAAACGCCATCATTTTATGCATATACATATGGTTTTATTTTTACCAGCTGAGAACTCACAAAGAGCTCATAAAATGTTCAAGACATTCAAAATAGCACCAGGATTTCCTCCGTTGTATGCAGAAACGAAGATCTGCATATATTGAGGAGGCACTTTACCTCCTCGTTGCTCCACGTTTGCCCTCTACTCATTTTGGATACACCGATATTTCCGCGACGTCAAATCAGCTGACGTCGCATCTTGTGACATAACGTCCTGTGGTTCGTTTACATGTCTTTGGTCCGTGTTGCGTTCATATATCAATCGAACCGCACCAGAGTTTGTTTGGAAGCGGACCGAGACCCATCTTTTTTGCGGTCTCGGTCCACTTGTTTGATGCGCACCGGGGTTCGGATGGCAGCGTTCACATATGTTCAAATGAACCGCACTAACCGAGCAATCGCACCAGGGTTCATTTTAATCGAACCAAACATGACAAGTGTGAACGCACCCTTAGAATGAGCCATTTCTATCTCTATACACCGCGGGTCTATAGCCTGACAAGCCAGACCCAACATCTTGACACCATTGGCAGGGCTCAATCCGAGGGGCGGGATAAACGGTTGTCTTTCAAATTCCCTCTGCACGCAATAGGATGGCGCTACAACCAACCAGAGCAACGAAGAAGGTGAAGCGGAGCTAGTTGATAGATAACATTTTTGACGTATCCGGTCGGCTAAACTCCGAACACATCTTCCTTTTTTAAGAATGACTTCAGTGCCGTTCTTTGTTCTTTTCTCAAAGAAAAGCTGAACTCCAAGTCTTCCAGAGTCACGGCCAAAGCCGATTCGAAAGACCGCTGTTCGTCAGCTTCTTTGTTTACAAGTCGCACGCGGAACCGCCGCAACTCTGCCATCATTATGTTAAGCCCGCCCACCGACTCTATACACGATGTGATTGGCCTGACCAGAGTTTGGTTTTTCCAGCTCGCAAGCCAACGGAGAGTTGCTAGACGCCCTGGCTGCAAATTATATTTGCGTCACTTACTCCGTTGCTCTGATTGGTTGTAGGTCTATCCAATTGAGTGCAGAGACATTTTCTTTCCAGGTTCAGTTGAAACACGCCCCCATAATCACAGCCCAATGGAGCAGAATCAAGAATCTGAGTACGACGTCAGGCTAACAAATTCCCACAACCACATCTAAATTTGGAGCTGGTTACATTATCATTCTGTACTAGAAATGTGCAAAAATAAGCTAAATAAATAAATAAATACCTGCGAGTGAGAACTGATAACCAAAGGCACCTCTTTATAGTAGAATCAGCGTGAAACCAATGGCAGAACGCTGGGATTTTCAGGAAACCTGTTTGGAAACAATCATTAGTTTTGCAATTCCCTTCAGTGAAAACAGCGGTTAAAAAATGACACACCTATTCGGACGGGATTAGTTTTACATGGGGAGGTGGGGGTAAAGTCATTTTACCTCAGGACGTCTAGGAAAACTAGCAGAAGTGGGAGGGGTAAGTAACCTCCTTGTCGTCATGTGCGTATGACGTTGCTTCCTGTTATCACGTGAGCAAACACACAACATGGCGCCAACAAGAAAAACGCAAACTGGAGCAGGGAGGAAACGATGTGTTTAATCTCGGTTTGGGGAGAACGTCGGTTTCAGAGGCAGTTTGAGACCATGGTGCATAATCACCCTATTTGGGAACAGATTCATCGAGAAGTTGTAAGTAAATGTCCCAAAGTTGAGGAAGATGTGCCTCTAATAAGTGCTTTCAATCTTCTTTTTGCTTTAAATGGTATGCAGAAAATACTGGAGGTTTGCCACAGAGTTGTCCCACCACCTACAACGCAACCGACTGCTTCTTCAAGCGCCTCCATGCTTGCAAAACACACCAAAAAATGACGGAATTTTACCGTACATTTTTACAGCAGGTCTATTCGAACGGGATTAGTATTACCCGAGGTCATTTTTCCGGACCTTTTTACAGAAGGTAAAAGTCTCCGTAATCTTTACTGACATTGGACATTCGGACGGGACTAAAATCACGAGAACCTCTGGTAATAATTACTTTACCCCCGCCTCCCCATGTAAAACTAATCCCGTCCAAATAGGGCTTTCAGCTGTGAATTAGCAAATTAACATGACAAGATGACGGAATAAAGGGTCAGTAAATGTGAAGAGGAACGATTTGGTATCAATGTGTGTGTTTGTGCGAGAGCAAACAGTTAGAAATTCCTTTTTTATTACTCCAACAGCTTGTAATGACCACAGGCAGAAACTACGATTCTCTGTTTCCCCTCACGAACGAATCATCTATAGGAACGACGAAAAAGAGAAAAACAAGACAGAAGATGAGGGAGAGAGAAAGATTGAGAGAGTGGGGAAAAAAAATCAGCTGAAAATCAGAAAAGATGAATCCGTCTTTCTCGTCTAATGAGCGTCTGATTGAATACTTCAGAGAGAGAACATGTAGTCATTTAAGTTCAGATCCTCAAAGACGACCAAAAAAATCTAATTACAATAAAACAGACATAACATAGCTGTGAAGCAGCCACTTACGGCTAATCATATCAATTACTGCGCCCGGGGCTCCTCAGAGACACCGAGTGATTGTTTGAAGAGAAAAATTGTATTTGGTGAGCCCGAGACACTCACTCACAGCAAACCATCCATTACTCTCCATTCACTTTCCTCTGCAAAACTCCTAACCTGCACATACACAAACACACACAAGAGTAAGAGTAATCACAGGGAGGAATGTATAGGTTACCGCTGCAATTGATGCTGTCGAGCCGTTTAAATGCGTCGTAACTACGTAAATTGGATGTTAAATGAGATGAGAAACTTAGATGCATAATAGGAGATAAATGAAAACAAGACTGTTATTGTTGTCTGTTAAAGAAGTAGATGTTATAAAGCCGCAGGTGTGTAAATGTTTTCACTTTAATCTACTTTACTCAGAAATATCTACTCTAAACTCATTTGTTCTCACTTTTAAGTTCCCTATATAACACGAAGGTGCAGGGAACTTCTCCAAAAATACTATAATTGGACTCATTTTGTAGATAATGCACCAGAAATAGTGATGAGGTCCAACTAAGCATATACTTATTATAAGATATGCTTATATTTGACTGTGCTAAAGTGGAACTATTGCAAGTATACTTTAAATATCTTGCATTTAAAGGCTGAAATTATGCAGAGATCATAGTATCCTTACTAATATATATATTGTTGGTCAGGATGCTCTCAATGATGCAGCGGTAGAAGCATAGGTAGAATAGTGATGTTAAAACACATGTACAATAAAGTAGTAATTCAAATAAAGTTTAATTATAATATTTTTATCAGTAAGTCTCAAGGGATATGTCAGTTAATATGTTAATGGATTGTAGTATACTTAGTATGAAATAAATGTATTTTAAATACATTTTGGTAAAGGTTTTTTCACTAGGATGTATATAGTGAAAAATACACACAAAAATATATTTGAAATTCATTTACATATTTATGTACTCAACATAAATATGCAGCAATTGTACTTTTGGTATACTAAATCCAGAAATAGGTGATGAGGTCCAACTAAAGAGATACTTATTACAAGATATGCTTATATTTGACTGTGCTAAAGTGGAACTATTGCAAGTATACTTTAAATATCTTGCTTTAAAGACTGAAATTATGCAGAGATCATAGTATCCTTACTAATAGTGATATTAAAACACATGTACAATAAAGTAGTAATTCAAATAAAGTTTAATTATAATATTTTGATCAGTAAGTCTCAAGCGATATGTCAGTTAATACACTCTAAAAAATGCTGCGTTAAAAATAACCAAAGTTGGGTTGAAAATGGACTAACCCAGCAATTGGGTTGTTTTAACCCAGCGGTTGGGTTAAATGTTTGCTTAAATAACCCAATTTCTGGATTAAAACAACCCAATTGCTGGGTTAGTCCATTTTCAACCCAACTTGGGTTATTTTTAACGCAGCATTTTTTAGAGTGATATTTTAATGGATTTGTAGTATACTTTGTATGAAATAAATGTATTTTAAATACATTTTGGTAAAGTTTTTTTCACTAGGATATATATAGTGAAAAATGCTCACAAAACATTTATTTGAAATTCATTTACTTTATGCCAGGTATACTACAAATACATTTACATATTTATGTACTCAACATAAATATGTAGCAATTGTATTTTTGGTATACTAAATCCGGAAATAGTGATGAGGTCCAACTAAAGATATACTTATTATAAGATATACACACACACACAGATCAGCACAAAACTGACAGGTGAAGTGAATAGCACTGATGATCTCTTCTTCACGGCACCAGTTAGTGGGTGGGATATATTAGGCAGCAAGTGAACATTTTGTCCTCAAAGTTGATGTGTTAGAAGCAGGAAAAATGGGCAAGCGTAAGGATTTGAGCGAGTTTGTCAAGGGCCAAATTGTGATGGCTAGACGACTGTTCTATTCCCTGGTGGCTGTGGCTCTCTCAGCAGGATAATGCGTCCTGCCACAAAGCAAAAATGGTTCAGGAATGGTTTGAGGAGCACAAAAACGAGTTTGAGGTGTTGAGTTAGCCTCCAAATTCCCCAAATCTCAAACCAATCGAGCATCTGTGAGATGTGCTGAACAAATAAGTCCGCAACTTACAGGACTTAAAGGATCTGCTGCTAACATCTTGGTGCCAGATACCACAGCACACCTTCAGGGGTCTAGTGGAGTCCATGCCTGGACGGGTCAGGGCTTTTTTGACAGTAAAAGGGGGACCAACACAATATTATAATGTTATGCCTGATCAGTGTATATAACCATACATACCCAGAGTTATTTCATGGTCAGTCCTCAAAGCAATTCCTTTTTCCTTTCAATCTTCAGGACTGGTTTCATTTTATGCAGCAAAACAACTGAAAAAACAACAAGTAAATAAATTCATGCATTACTAGAGTTGCGGTAACACTTTACATTAGTGGCTATGTTACATGATCTGTACATCAGACTTAATTATAATATTCTTTAGAGTATAACTGTGAGTAATTGCTGCTTTGAGGGATATGAATTACATTTAATTCATTCAAATTACCCAGTAATTTACTTATATAAATATACAATAATGCAAGAGTTTTTTTGCAAAGCCTTTCAAAGAATGAGCAGTGAAGAAAACGGCATTAGCAGGGACACCTTGAAGCTTTGCTATTTTAAAATGGCAAATACAGTTTTTGACAAAAGTGTGAGTTTTTGGGTTTTCAGTTTTACCGAACATTTAAATTTCAAATTTCGCGACAAAAAACAATGACACAACAGAGCTAATAATGTCTTAGAAATACTGCAGCGCTATTTAAAAATGTCAAAAAATAACTGCATGCCGGAGGATATTAATTTATAAACTAAAATAAATTGATAATGAATTCTTTGAGTGAAGTGATTTTTTTTGTGTCTGTATTTAGAAATATTCTGGAAATCCTTCATTAATAATCTTTTTTCTCCTCTGTCACAATATTAGATCATTTTCAATGTACGGATGCTGATTTACTTGACAGAAGATGGATATTCTTTTAGCATAAAATGTGTCAAAACAGCCTCACTTGTATTTGACACCGCGCTTGCCTTTGCTGATGTGTGTGTGTGTTTCAGTCTGACGTCTAACACTGATAATCAGTTGAACACACTCAGTTTAGACCATTACGTAAGTCATTTCTAGAGAAAGAGTTTAGCATAAAACACAGAATATACTGCACGTGAGCCCTGAAGGCAAACGGACTGTGATTGTCTCCTCCAAGCGGTCAATATTTTACCCTGTCAAACGGTCCTGAACATCGAGCATAAATGAGTGAACAATAGGTCACATGTCCTGGTCCCTCCCAGCACTTCACCCGCTGTTAACTGTCTTTGTTAGCGCACAACAGATGCATTTGTAAACGCCTGTGGCTCTTTTAACCACACAATTAATCAAGAGAGCTGCTTTTCCTTTGTGTTTTTATTGTTTCTTGTTTTCTTTTGTTACAATATCTGCTGTCACGGAGCACTTAGTTTATTTCACCAGCTGAAATCCCCCCAGGCCTCCAGTACCAGACGCAGGGCTTTAACTGCGAGCGTTTTCATCCACAGTCACTCCAGTCCAGCTGAATAAAGCTGGAAATTATGCTGTGGGACATATTTTGTGCAAACTACTGAATGCCATATCCAAGACTGAAATGAAGAATGTTTAATTGACTTTAAATGGTAGTGTTCTGACATATTCATAAAATTTAATATTTGTTCTTTTCTCTTAAAGGGATAGTTCACCCTCCAAAAAGTAAAAATTCCGTCTTAATTTACTCACCCTCATGTCGTTTCAAACCTGTATGACTTTCTCCTGTAGAACACAAATACCTACGGGTATACATATAATTCTAAGTTAATTATTAAATATTTTATTGGATTATGTTATGTTATTCGTTATGTTATACATTATGTTATACGATATGTTATACGTTATGTTATTTGTTATGTTATGTTTATGTTATACGTTATGTTATACGTTATGAAATATGTTATACGTTATGTTATACGATATGTTAAACGATGTTATATGTTGTTATGCGTTATGTAATATGTTATGTTTATGTTATGATGTTATGTTATGCTTGTATGCATGCATGTATGTATGTTATATATATCATATAACTTAAATATTAAAATAACTAAAATGCTAAAATAACTTAATATGAACTAAAATATTAGCTAATATTAAAATTATATTAATAATTATAATAATGTTAAAGTAAATATTAAAATAAATCCAATATTAAAATTACATATATAACTTTAAAAATGTATAATATATAATATTATAATATAATATTATACACTATAGTATATAATTGTATTATAAAATAATATTTAATATTTAATAATAATTTTAATATATAATTATAATATATTATATAATATAATATATATTTAAGTTGCATATATAACTTAAAATTATATTATAATGTAATTTAAATACATTATAAACATACCTACTGATCTAAATTAACTTAAAATTATATATATATAATTTTAAGTTAATTTAGATCAGTAGGTATGTATGTATGTATATATATATATATATATATATATATATATATATATATATATATATATATATATATATATATATATATATATATATATATATATATATATATATATATATATATATATATATATATATATATATATATATATATATATATATATATATACACTTAAATATTAAAATAAATTAAATATTAACTAAAATATTACACTGTAAAATCCAACAGTTGTTCTTACTAAGACTTTTTAGTAAACTTAATGTCTGATAATTTGTTGAATTTACTTAAAACAATTAAGTAATCTGAACTATTTGCATGCTATGCCTTCGTTACTTAGAAAACCCAAGTAAACATTACTTAACTAGTTTGAGTACCATTTTCCCAAAGCAAAAAATCAAAACAAAAAAAACAAGCGGGCGGGCAAAGTGTTTTATAGACTTTCACTCATCCCTCCACTTCCTTTCACCATAATTGTGATCAGTGATCCCTTTGGTTGGGCACTTGGAACTTCATTCATATTATTGTAATTATCTTTCTATTAATGCAGCAATGCAACAAGGAATCATAGTTATCTAATTTCAAATGAAGGGAAGTTAAAAAAAAAAAATTATATATATATGTGTGTGTATGTATGAATTAATGATATATAGCATAACTATATTTCATGTCAAATAATGATCTTTTAACATTATTTTTGCTAATATTTATGGCATAACCTATATATAATAACACACAGACTTCAACATTCAGCATGCAAAACACAACAATGGTAACAAGGATTTGTTTTTTTTAAAATTATTATTAATACGACCTTTACCATTTTATTTGCTGTCATTATTGGGGTTATACTGACAAAAGACGAATAGTAAATAAAGCCAAAAATAGTAAAAAGAAGCAATTAATTTATTCATGCCACAATGCACTCTGGGAGTACACTTCCTCAGATCCCAGATAGAATTAGGTTGACAAAACTTAAACGGTTTAAGTAAGAACAACTTAATGCAATTAAGTAATTCTTACTTAATTGAAGTAAGGCAACGCGTTTGCACAATTGAATTAAGTAAACTGAACAAATTCGTTTTTACAGTGTAGTTAACATTAAAACAATATTAATAATTATAATATTATAATTGTAATAATTTTAAGTTATATATGTAATTTTAATATTTAATTTAGTTTCATATTTTTGTTGAATATAATATATATTATATGCAAAAGTACACTAAGTAGACTAAGTGAGGCATATACCAGATCATTTCATTGTGAGTCCTCGAAACAATACCATCTCATTCTTCGGGACTTGTTTCAATCTGTGAAAACAAGTGGAAAAAAACAGTAAAATTGTTAGCTGACAAGTAACTTGTTTCATGCAACTCAATTACTGAAAATTATAATTTACTTTCATGTCACTCAAACGCATATGATTTACTACGCATATGATATTTTGTAAAAAGTTCACGCTGCACTGTCATTACAATGAAAAGTGCTTAGAAACACCAAAAAACCTTGTGTTCTATTTGCTTTGTTTGCTATATGTGAAGTATAAAACAATATCAAAAAACACATTTCTCATACACTCAAAAAAAAAAAAAAGGTTCTATATGGCACCAAAAATGGTTCTTGGCTCGTAATCATGGGGGAACCTTTTTAAGTGCTATATAGCACCAATGTTGGTGCTTCAGTGGTTCTTCAGAGGTTCTTCACCGGTTCTTTGACTAAGGTGCTATATAGCACCGCTACCATATACAGAACATGTTAAGATATGGTGCTATATAGCACCAAAAGTGGTTCCTCTATGTTTACGACGAAAAACCATTTTTGGTGTCTTATAGAAAAATTTTTTTTAGAGTTACATTATATTTCACATATCACAATAATATTATTGATCTGACACTGTTGTGCGAAAAACGTAACTGAGCTGGACGATTACTTTTTTTTTTTTTTTTTGTAAAACTGCTTTATGATTAAATGAACTAATATAATAATTGATGATCTTTACAACGGAACAATCAACACTGAACTGAAAAAAGCTGCTTTGAAACAATCTGTATTGTATAAAGTGCTACATAAATACAGGTGACTATATGTCTTATGATTATAATAATGCATTATATTATTATATTTTATTGTAGTGCATTATGTAAGTTAACAAGCTGATTCATAAGCCGCTGTGAAATAAATAGGCTAGAAGAATAACAGTAAACATAAAACTATTTGCACTTCAAACCAGTGCGTTTATAATCAATACAACACTAAAATAATATGGCAAGAAATACCAGTTTGCAATAACAAGCTGTTTTTCCTCATGACACCGGAAGCCAGACACATTCAATATACAAATGGCCACGCATGCTCTTTAATATTAAAAACAAGGTGGATAATGCTTTATGAATATGTCCATAATGCATTATATATTCAGGCTTCTCACTCAAACACTCGGTTTATCAATATACAAATCTAGCATATGACATCAGTCTGTGGCCAACCTCATCAACATGCATGATGCTTTAAAAAAAAAAAAGAGATAATACAAGAGCAAGAATGCAGAGGGAAAAAAAGAGAAGAGAAAACGCCAGTTTTATCAGAACATGTCAGCACATGTGTGTGTGTGTGTGTGTGTGTGTGTGTGTTTGTGACGCTGTCAGCAGATCGGAGATACGCTTGATAAGATTCTGTCTAATAGGAGCTGCTCCCCACGGTCGGGTCAGACAGCCGTTTCCAAAAGCTACACACACACACACACACACACACACACACACACACACACACGCTCGTCCTCTTCCTCTGGCCCTGACAGACACCATGAAAAGCTCAGATTAAGAAGCCCATCATGTTGCCCTGAGCTGCCCACCGAGAGACCACGAAATCAAGCTGTCAGAACAACAGAGAGAGAGAGAGAGAGAGACAAAGAGAGAGAAAGCAAAGGAGTACCAGTGACGAGAGAGTTTGTTCAAGTGTCTAAGTGAGAGTGTGTCAACAATGTATATTTCACACTGCACAATTTTCACAGCAAACGAGTACTTTGAAAGGGAAGCACTGCAAAATTACAAGTGAAGTGAGAGAAGTCATAATTAGTGCGACAGTGTCATTTGTGTGATTGACTGTTTGAATAACAGATATCTGTGTGTGTGTGTGTGTGTGTGTGTGTGTGTGTGTGTGTGTGTGTGTGTGTGTGTGTGTGTGTGTGTGTGTGTGTGTGTGTGTGTGTGTGTGTGTGTGTGTGTGTGTGTGGACACCTGTTGTTCTCTTTATTCACATAGAGCTCGCATGATGAATATGAGATCTGTCCTACAGCCCTTACAAACATTCCAGCATAATCAGTTTCTTCCACAATATGGTTACTAGAATTATTGTTGCTAGTAAAAGTAATATTAAAATAATGTATTATATAATATAGCCTAAAATATAGCCTTCCATTCAAATTTATACTCAAAATGACTCCATACATCTCTACACAAACCAGTTTTTTTTTATATTATGACCAATAAATTAACTGTTGTATATTTCTAATAAAATTTCATTATTCATAATTATAAAATGGATAGTTGTTTCTAAATGCGAAATAATTAATAAATCTAAAAAAAGTACAGTAACAACTATGAAACCTGTTCATCTAGTGTACACTACCATTAAAAAAATATGCTATTTAATTTTTGTATGTAAACTGTTTTTGAAAGAATTGTCTTATGCTCTCCGAGGCTGCATTTATTTGATTAAAAATACAGTAAAACTGTAAAAAAAAATATTATTTCACTATAAAATAGCTGTTTTCAATGTTAATATTTTTTCAAATGTAATTTATTTATGTGATGCAAAGCTACATTTTCAGCATCATTACTCCGGTCTTCAGTGTCACATGATCCTTCAGAAATCATTATATGATGATTTGCTGCTCAAGAAACATTTATTATTATTATTATCAGTGTTGAAAACCATTGTGCTTCTTAATAATTTGAGGAAACTATGAAACATTTTTTTCATCATTTTTTTAATCTTTTGTAAGATTATAAATGTCACTTTTAATCAAATTAACGCATCCTTGCTGAATAAAATAATTTCTTAAAATAAAAAAAAAATTAAATCACAATAGGCTACTCATAGAGACTCGATCTTTTGTCAGATGAAATCCACTTAATACTAATAAAAATGGAATAATATAGATGATATTATTTCTTACACAAGAAAACTTTACATTAACATTATTTCTTACACAAGAAAAAGCCATGCTGTACTGTAGCTGAAGAGTGAATTTAGGCACAATGTGATCATAAACACGAAAGATCTTGAAAATCACTTTGAATTTCCTCAGAATAGCAACCGACCGATTCATTGGAGTTTGTACGCGTTACACATTAAAAAACAGCCCTGCATCACAAAGCCCACGCAGAATATTCACACTGTCAGTTGCCATGGCAACACACGTACAACCACGCCACCCGAGCAACCTGCGACATCTCCAGGTTTAATTGAAAGCGCAGTGTTTACATTGCCCTAATTGAAGTCAAATCACGTCGCGATAGAGTTTAAAAATAATTACAGAGGCACCAGCTGAATGCCTTTAAATCCTCTGTTTTTTATCCATTTCTAACCTCAAATCTACTTTAACAGAGGAAAAACAACTCCTCAATTCAACTATATTAAACCTTTAATTAAGGTGTGCCATGCCTTTTGTCAGAATGCTGTGATAAACTCTGTATTTTCAAGTAAATTACAGCACAATCTTGAAGGCCTGCTGCTCAACAGCTACAGATAGTGTGACCTCTATTAATCCAAGTGAAACGGCTCCCGTCTCAGATACGCTTCGTTTTATTTTAACAGCTTTTAATTGTCATTATGAGTGGAGTTGCATGTTGCTGATAATTCTCTTGATTTTATTAACTTGACAGTGCAGGACTGCTGTTTACAGCACCGTCACACTCATAACACAGACGTTACAGCTGAAACATCTTTGAGCATCATATCCACATTTAAATATACGATGCCCAAAAAAGATGCCTATGTAGGCAGTTCGCTAGATCTTGGAGCACAGCCATTGTTTGATTATTATCATATAACAGTTACAGTCCTGACTGCTGATTGGTCAATTCACAAAAAAAAAAATAGACCTACCTAAAAAAAATCTGCATGCATGTCACATATGGAATTAATTCAAATCTACTTAAGTTAAAGCTGCTGTCCATTACTTTTTTTGTGTTCCAGATTTACAAACATGAATCCATTTTCCAAATGTGTTTGTGTCTTACCCTGAATCATTATGGTACACTTATAATAAGTGTTTATATTGGGACTATTTCTGACCGGTCTGGTAGGAACCGCTGTGGAGGAGCACAGTCCCTGCGGGTCTCGCCATAGACATAAACAGAGAAAAGTAGATCCGGCTGCAATGTTCATCCGCAAGACGCATGCAGTTCTGTTTATTAACCGCTAGTGCGCAAAAAGTTACGGACTTTAGCTTTAAGTAAAATGAACAAAGAAAATAAGTAACTACGTTTGAATCCTTTCTGCTTTGCAATACTCTGTTTCAAGTACGTTTTACTCAAACAATATGGGCCCTATTTTAATGATCCGAGCGCATGGTCTAAAGCACATGGCGCAGGTGCACTATAGGGCGTGTCCAAATCCACTTTTGTTAGTTTAACGAGGGGAAAAAACTGCCGACGAGCCTGGCATATAGTCCAAAAGTGTTGTTCCTATTCTCTTAATGACAAGACACAGTGTGTTTTGGGCGTAAATAAACCAGTCTCATCTCCCATTCCCTTTAAAAGCCAGTTGCACTCGCACCATGGCGGATTTGCCATATTTATAAATGTTTGTGTGCTGCTGCGCATCCCTGTGTGTGTAATAAGTAGGGATGCAACAATACAGTTAGTCCACGGTTCAATACATAACTCGGTTTTTAACCACGGTTTTCGGTTCGGTTCGGTTCTGATGGCTTGTCACATCAGTTTTTTGCTATTCTATTCTTAAGCGACAGGAACAGCAAGAGGTTAAGGAGAAAAAAGACTATTTTTTTAATTGCAATACTCTTTCTTTATTTTACTTAAAAGAATTGAAAAACCTTACTTAAACTTAAAACGTTACTTAAAAAAAACCTTGTACACATTCCTAGAGTATTGTATAATATATATATATATATATATATATATATATATATATATATATATATATATATATATATATATATATATATATATATATATATATATATATATATATATATATATATATATATATATATATATATATATATATATATATATATATATATATATAAAAAAATAAATAAAAAAAAATTATATATATATATATATATATATATATATATATATATATATATATATATATATATATATATATATATATATATATATATATATATATATATATATATATATATATATATATATATATATATATATATATATAAAGATTTACACTGGCAGCTCAGAGCTGTACAGCAGCATTTAAGTATGAAATTGAATTAATAAATGTAAAAACAAAACACTACATAGACTTCACTATAAAATATACACTGATTCTTATTAAAGCTACTGTATTTAAGTTTTTCAGTCAAGAGCAGTGAGTGATTTTCTCTTTGTCTTTTGTTGTTGTATTGACATTAAATGGATAGTTCACTCAAAAATGAGAAATGAATACAGGTTTGGAACAACATTAGAGTGAGTAAATAATGACATAATTTTAGAGGTGAACTGTCCCTTTAAGGACCGCGTGTTCATTGGCTGCGCTGCTGTCAATTTAAGACCTGCGTGCATCTAATATACAGACACGCGCCGATTTTACTTTCACTTTAGACATAACCGACTGCGTTTATGTAAACCTTGTGTGTATTTGACAGTATTAGGGCAGTAAGACGACTTAGTCCTGTAATCACGTGTTTGACAAGCGTTTAGTGCGCGCGCTCAGAAAAAGCACATGTTTAAACCGCGCACACGGCGGCAAGGCTTTAAAACGCATGCAAATAATTAACTTTTGTGATTGAGAATAACTATAGTGTTCCGTGAGTATAACTCTACCACTAACGTGTGATGTGAATGTCTGTTGTGTTGTTCAGTATATTGGGATGGAGGCAAATTATAGAATTTGTAGAAAAATACTTAATTAAATGCAAAACCGAAAAACCGCAATTCACAGGCGCGTATTGAACCGTGAAGGCCGTACCGAACGGTTCAATATTATATTGAGAATTGTGGCGTCCCTAGTAATAAGCAGAGTGTACGCGCATTGTGTACCCGCCTATAGGCGCATATTACTAACATGCCCTTTTAAATAACACAAAAAATACTGCACTATTGACTCAACGCTCCAACAATGCGCCTGAACATACCTCGTTTTCAGACCAACACACCCATGGGCGAACAGATGGGCAACCAGTGTATTTGTTATTTAAACAATGTGGCACTGGCCGTGAAAATGATAACTTCGTCGGGCTGAAACTAGCAAAAAACACTTGCGTAAGGCCTTATAAAACTGAATTAAGCCATGCTTTTAAAAGTGAGAGCATCCAAGTAAATAATACAGATATTGTGTAGACACTATAGCCCCGTTTCCACCGGAATTACCCGGAACAATTTGTACCAGGAACTTTTTTTACAGGAACCTTATTCCCCCAGACCTGCTACTGTCTGCGTTTCCACTGCGGTCTAAAGTACCGTGAAGATTAGGCAAATAGTCCAGAGATGTGGGACTGCACGCAACTGTTCCTCCCAGTCACAGACGGACAGTAATAATTTTTCTGCAATTTTTGTGCAAAGTATGGAGGAGATGCAAGCAGCGCTGCTTTTGCTGGTTATGTATTGGTTTACGAAAGATGTAATTAACAAAACGGTGGAAAAGAGACGAGCACTGATACTAAAGCGTATTCTGAAAGCTCGTAAAGCTAGATTTAAAATAAGACAACGCATATTATTATCAGCTATTACGGACATTGACCGTGCGATTGTTGAGATGAACGCGCGCCATCGGACAGAAAGAGCAAGACTGATATTTACTGAACGCAGAACGAACCTCGCAGCGTGAGCTCAACCAATCAGCATGTTCAGCGCCCAAGTCCCACCCCCGAAAGTTCCGGAACTTTGAAAAAGTACTACCTCGCGAGCAGGGACTTTCAGAGGGGGAAATATTCGCCTCAATACATGGTACACAATACACAGTGACTAACATTCGTTGGATCATTTTTGAGTACGTGTCATTTTGAGTCGAAAATGAACTCCAGATGTCACAAAACAGAAAGTTACTCAACCTAACAACCAAAGTAATGAGAAAACAGTGTAAATACAGCTGGAACAGTGAAAAATGCAAATGCATTCACACCACTGTGCATGATGGGAACATCAGTATCAGAAAGTTAGGAGTAGGCTTTACTTAATTTTATAATGTTGATATTTCTACAAGCTTAAATTGAGTACTAATATAGAATTGAATGTAATACTTGCCTGAACTAACTTATTCAGGTAGAGATTAAATGTTTTTTTTTAATGTATTTTCTAGTATTTACTTCACAACAGTCATTTTTATCAGTAAACGTTTAGCGCATAAGAAACATTTTTAGTGGGGGTGGGGTTATGTTCGCTAGTTTCAGCCCGATTCAGTTATCATATTCACACCCAGCGCCACGTTGTTTAAATAGCAAATGCACTGGCGCCCATCTGTGCGCCCATGGTTGTCAGTGCTGGTCAAAAAACGAGGTGTGTTCAGGCGCATTGTTGGTGCGTTGCTATTTTGAGGCAACTGAAAACGACTGGTCTAAAGTCAATAGTGGAGCATTTTTTGTTAATTATAGGGGATTGTTAGTAATATGTGCCTATAGGCGGGTCCACAGCACGCGTAAATTTTGCTTATTACACACACAGGGACGCGCAGCAACACACAAACATTTTTAAATATTAAAAATAAAAGGATTCCTCTCTGGAGAAGCGTTCAGTCTTTCCGCTTGCAAATTCTGCCATGTAATTGTGAATCCTCCATGGTGCAAGCGCAACTGGCTTTCAAAGGGAATGGGAGATGAGACTCTGATTGGTTTATTTCACATTGACTTGTTAAGAGACTATAGGTACAACCCTTTTGGACCATGTGCCTGACACACTGACCTTTTCTTTTTTCGTCATTAAACAAGCAAAAGTGGATTCGGACATGTCCTAAATGCACCTGCGCTATGCGCTTCAGACCATGCGCTCAGATCATTAAATAAGCTATTGTTGCACTAACATCGCGTTTATCATTGTAACTTCGTGAAACGTTCTCTGATCGCACATCCTTATTTACAGCAGATTCTCACGATTAAAAAAAGACCAAGAACACCATAATCCGTCACTCGAATCAGAAAATATCACTCATTGAATTATTACACATTATAGCCTGACAGGAGCACATACGCTAATAAACAGTAGCTTTAAAGTCGCGTTTACGCTTGTAGCTTCATGAAACTTTCTCCGATCGTTAAACATGGCACAGCCTTCTTTGCAGGAGATTCCCACGATTAAAAAGAGACCAAGGACACCATAATCCATTGCGTCGATCACGAGATATTCCTCACAGATGATGTGTTGATCAGTGCAGTTTAGCAGAATATGGCCATTTACGTTATATAGCAGCTAGAGGGCGCCCGGGGGCGGTACACTCCGGTTTAGATGAATAACTCAGCGCTCGTCAAGAGCATATAAAAAATGATAGATTCATTGGAAAGCTGAGATTCTAAGCTTTAAAATGATACCCATTATGTGTTATTATATAATATATATAATATAATATACATAATATTGTAATAATATGTTTTATCAGCAGTTTCTCAGCATTAGATTGTCCAAATGTAATAATAATTTATATTTTCTAAAAATATTAAAAGTGTTTTAACAAATAATACATACTTTTTGACTCTCCTTGCTATAATTTGAGTTATGAGTCTTTAAATTTGTTTATTTCTCTCAGAAAACAACAGTTTTGTAAATGTCAAGGACTGAACAAAAAGGCTACCTTTGTTCTAAATGCTGTAACTTTTGATTACTTTATGATATCGCCACAAAATTTGATCCAGATGCAGACCACATATAGGAGAACATCACCAAAAAGAATTTTTCTGCTGCCCTATTTCCTTCCTGAGTTATTGAATGTTAAATAAGAAATATTTATACAATTATTTAAAAAATATTTTAAAATATTCCCTTTTATCAGCAGTTTCTCAGCAATATATTGTCCAAATATAATACAATTTATATTTTCCAAAAATATAAAATGTTTTCTATCAAATGATACCTACCATTTGACTCTCCTTACTATAGTTTTGGAGTTGTGAGTCTTTAAAGTTGTATATGTCACTCAAAAAAACAAAAAAATACCTTCAGGGCTTAAGGGGTTAAAATAGAGACCTAACAGGGTGGAATATGATATTGAGGACAGTTAGCACAACTCAAAATAATTGAGGTAAACGGATACATTAGCGTCAAATAACTGCTCTTAACTTGAAATATTTGAGTAAGATAACACGTACATTTTACTTAAAATTAATCTAAAAGTACTCTCAAGTTCTCAACTAATATTTGAGTTGAAACTGAACTAGTTATAACTAGCTAATTCAGGAAATGCTAACATGCTAATTGGTAACACAATGCTTTGATTAACAAAGCAATTGCTGAAAGAATACAGCAACAGAACATTTAACAGCTCATGCTCCACTCGTCACCATGAAACCCCCGCCAAAAAACCCAACATAACAGAAATTCTCTTCTAAATTAGCATCACAAAACATTAAACCTGACTAGATCTCCCACTTCACATTAATCTTGCACAAAAATCTTTATATGACACTTAATTTTAGCGTGTACTCTACCTTTCGGGTGCCATGGCAAAGCATGCTGGGAAATGCAGTTAAGTTTACTTTCATTAAACTCAAAGCAATGAAACAACTCAGATTACCTAAAATGTGCCAGTTTCACAAAAAGAAAGTTCTAAATACTCATAAAAGTTCATTTGTTTGAACTAATTTGTTTAAGTTAGCACTACTCGCACAAATGTATTATTTTGAGTGTAGAAAAAAAACTGGATACTGATTAACAATTAAAATAATACTCCCAAGAAATGACAAAAAGAAAAAAAGGTAACACTTTATTTTACAGTGCCCCATGTAATAACAGTAAATTATGCATAGTTACATACAAATGACCCTACACCAAACCCTAATTACATAGTAAGTACATGTAATTAATTAATATTACTCTGTAATAATTATATAACTACACTGTAAATAAAGTGTAACCATAGAAAATAAATATACACATGGGGATACGGAAAAAATGCAAATCTACGCAAAATAAAATAGTTTAAGTAACTTAAATGTAAATAACTTAAATATGGTTGCCATATTTAAAAATAGTTAGTGCAGATGACATTTTTCAATCATTTCATAATTGCAATTACATGCTCAGTAAAATAATTTGTATGAAAATCTGTGTCCCTGTGTGCCAAAGGGGCTGTTGTCATCTATTTTACAGCATTCATTGGTTAAATATTGCCTCATAGTTTAATGATTACATTGACAGTATGATTTATTATGATCATGCTGTCATCATAATTACACAGAGATAAAAACCAGGCAGAGATAAACAGCGAAGCACGCAAGATGTGCGCATGAGTGTTTTCGCAGGACGCTTTTGGAGTGCATCTTAACGGCACACTGACATCTTAACAGCCTCCAGTGATGGAAGGAGATGGTGTTGAATTCTCTCTCGCACGCGCTCGTTCCATCTCTGAGAGGCGCATAAAAATGTCAGCTGCACATCTGTGTGCACATCAGATCTGCAGTGATAAACAACAAGTGCCATAATGCTCAATAAAGACGTGGCTTGTTGCTTGACAGAGAACAGCCTCATACTGGCCATTTCTCTCTGTTAATGGGCTAATGTACTGAAAATCTCTCGAAATACATGCTTACACACTCTCAAACACACATATACGCACATCGTCAGGGCTGGAAGAGGCCTCTGGAGTCAGGAAGTATGCGTTTATGGGAACAAGTGTTTTAAGACAGTAACATTATGATTAACCCATTTAAGCCCAGCAGCAACTATAGTTGCCGCAGTGTATAGTTGTCATTTTCCCTTCGTAAATATTTTTCTAGATAGTATCCATGTTTTATATCTCAATGACACGGAAGAAAACAACCAAATAAAGGATTTCAAGAGAAAAAAAAGGTATTAACTTCCTTCCTGTCACATGAGACTGCCAACTTCCTACCCCTACTTCCAGGCAGCACAACGAAGGCAAACCCTCCCAAAGAAAGGTTATTTTCATGCTACTAATAAGTATTTTTTGTTGACATATATATATATATATATATATCTACATAATCGTGAAGGTCTCTAGAATCACCCAAACAAAACAAATCTTAGAAACAGATCTATAGTTTTTTGTATACTTAGTCCAAAATCCAAGCGGTAACTATAGTTGCCGGTGGGCAAATGACTTGTAAGTACATATAATGGGGAAATGGGGTTAATAAATCAAGATTTTTGGTCTTGTTTAGTGCTTTTTGCTGTCATAATATCCCACCTAAAACATTAACCCTTTAACTGACATCTCTACTGTACAGTAGACTTTAATTCGATAGGGAAACATATCATATTTTATGATATTTTGTCTTGTAAGGGCCAAAATATCGAGGACCCTTCATCCAGTTTGGAATCGATGTGTTTTATTCTAATCGGTCAAGGACCCTAATTCTTTTTATGACTAGAAGCTTACAATTCCATTATAATGTGGAAATTCATACAAGTAATTCGTTTACATTTACATTATTATTTGAAATCACCTTCTACAGTCAGCCATTGAATACTATGGGACTATTTATTTATTTATTTTGGTCATATAGATGTCATTTTTTCATCATTATATTAATTTATTTTCATTTAGCTTTTTGATACACAATGCCCCGTTAGGGCAACTTAATGGCTGGACTTTGTTCTGCACTATGTTCCACCACTTTAAGACAAATGTATTTGTCGTTTGTCGTGTTTTCACATTCAACAGATTATAAGATAGATGCAGCTTTTTTGAGTTTGCATCGAATGTTCTTCGACTTTTATACATACCCGTAATACATTTGTTTATGAATAAAGATTGATCTGCTGAAAGCAGTTATTTTGAGTTAGATGCCATATGTTTTCCTCCTAGTCAAATTTGACATTGAAGGGGTGCATACAACATATTTGCCCACCGCACATTCAAATACGATTTTCAAGTAAAAAACTAAACCTGGGGAAAATAAATGCAGAACATGTTCACATAGGACACTATTAACATGACTATGTGCATGGAACCATTCAGAAAAATGTGGGCACAAATGAGTTAATGTGCAAGTTATGGACTGGCAGATGAGGAGACAGGTGTTTAAAACACACACGCCTGGTTCGCTATCTTTGTCGGGACTTTCCAAAGGTGTAATGGTTTTTATACTGTACAAACTGTACCTCACACTAACCCTACCCCTAAACCTACCCATCACACACATTTATAAGCTTGTTTCCTTATGGGGACCTCAATTTAGGTCCCCACGGTGACAAGAGTTCCCATGAGTCTGTGTGCATTCAGGTTGAAGTCCCCACCGGGATAGAAAAACGCAGACAAGCACACACAAGCACGCACACACACGCACGCACGCACGCACAAACACACGCACGCACAAACTACTAGCTGGTTATTAAGATTAAAGCTTACGATTCCATTTTAGACATTAGTCACACTGCTCAATTTGCACATTTGTCTCAGAAAATGTCACCATGGCCTTCAGAGTCTGTCAGAAGTGCCATCCTGGACTGATGCCCAATCTGGAAATCAGTTTTCCACAGTGGTATAAATATTAGGAATTGGACTGGATGCTTCTTAGTTGAATTGAAGCAACACTAAAATGAAACCCATATTTAGCTATTTATTTAAAACTTAGTATAACTCTTAATATAACTTAAGTCAAAATAAATGAATGACTATATAGGCCTTAGAATGTCTTGCATTAGGAAAAAAAACTAGTCTTTTTATATATAAAATAATTAATTAATTAATTCATTATTATTAATTAATAAACTAAGTTTGGAATAAATACAGTAAAAACTAGGGGTGTGACGAGATCTGTATCATGCTTGAAGAAAAATGTGGTCTCTATTTGCACTTTGAATATTGAGTACTTATGGATTATGGTATTTATGGTTACTGTTTGCACTTAATATCTATAATACATTTGTGGGAAGGAGTTCAGTTAGGATGTCAAAAGAAGCTCATGTGCAGTTCTAAGGTCAGAAGAAACAGTCATACAGGACAGAAGCCAGTCAGTTGGGTTTTTGGGAAAACCTTTACAGTGCTTGTTGTCTTTTACTGCATATGATAATTAATACTCAGAAAGTAGAACTGAAATGACATTCATTACAAGATGATGAGTTAAAACACTTCAAAATCTCGTCTCGTTCTCGTGAACCCAATCTCGTGTCTCGTCTCGTGAGATAAGGGTCTCGTCACATCCCTAGTAAAAACTGTAATATTGTGAAATATTAAAATTTGAAGCAACTGTTTTCTATTTTATTATATTTTAAAATGTGATTTATTCCCGTTATGATATCATACCTCCAGTCTTCAGTGTCACATGATCCTTCAGAAAGTCTAATTCTATCAGTAAACGTGCTGCTCAATTGTTATCAATTATAACTGGTGCTCAAATATAATCGCTCTTATTTTTATCAATGTTGAAAACTTAAAAGTCCCCCTGTGGTCAATCATTTTATCCCTTAAAACTCATATTTGATCACCAAAACGACATTTAAATGTTTTTTTTCCTTGAAAAAAAAATGTATTCATGACATAAAATAGCTTGAATGTAACTACACCCTTGCCTCATTTAGTATACGCGATTCTATAAATATGCAAATGAGCCCCGCCTCCATTCACTCGCACCAGCTCAGAGACCCACTCGTTGACGGGATTGGTTACAAAACGTCAGAAACCCCAGCGATTTCAAACCGCGTTTTTGAGTCTGTCTTTGGTTCACTGCAGTTTTAAGGAGAATATACTCAGCAATGTTGTTGACTTATGAATTTGCACATGGTTTGTCTGAAATAGACATATAATACACCATTAAACATATTAACACCATTAAAAGCTGTGGTGATTTAGTGATTTTCACAACGGGGACTTTTAATATTTTCGTGGAAACTGTGATGCATTCTTTAATGAATAGAAAGTTACAACGAACATCATTCATTTGAAATAGAAAACTTTTGTAACATTATAAAAGTCTTTCCTGTCACGTTCGATTACTTTAATGCATCCTTTGCTGAATAAATGCTTTATTACTTACAATACTTACACCAACCAACCTTGAATGCTAGTGTATCACGGTTTCCACAAACAGCAGCACCAAATCAGTTTATTAAAATGATTTCTGAAGGATCATGTGACACTGAAGTAGTGTGTGGCGTAAGTGTTTCTGGAGCCATCATAACATGTTTAGTATTACCGCTTTTTTTTTTAGACATCTCTTACCTTTTGTTCTTCTCAACTTCCTCACCTACAACATGTTTGTTATCTTGTAGAAAAAGAGCACAGTTCCCATTGGCAGAGACGGATCCAGCTCGCAAACTCCTTGAATGTTGTACTTTGTTGTCTCCAGGACGGCCTGCAATCGATACAACGTTAACTAAATCCTAACAAGGTATTTGAGAAGTATCTACACTCTCAAAGAACTACAATACATACCTGTTTCCCTGCATTTCATGCTAAACACTGCAAGAAAATACAGCACATAACACTACGGTTTGGCTCATCCAATCAGAGGAAGGGACAGTTCTTTCTGACAGCATCTCATTCGTAAATAAAGCCTTGAGATGATTACATTCAAGCGGTTGTAAGAAGCATTCACTCATAAGCGTTCCTTTCTTAACAAATGCATTTTAGAGAGATACTGTTAAGAAAGACTAGATCCTTCCTCATCCGCTTTTGCAACTTCATGTCTTGAATGCGCCGAGTCCATATGGCACAAAACAAGACAAATCACAGTATAATATGAAACAAATTAACCAAACGCACAAGAACTTCATAGTTTCCATATATTTCTTTAATCACTGTAATTATGAGTAAATGTAACTCGTCTGAGAGCCTGTCAGACATCGTTTTAAGAAAGGCACTTCACATGTCTGAACATTTTGCATGTTTTGATCACACTAAACGCAGACAGAAAAATGGTACAAACTGCTGACATCATGGTATCTGGGAGTTTTTAAGCGAAATGAAATCTTGCCAATAAAAACAAAAACTGCCCAAATTGTCAGTATTGAGCTTGAAAAGAATTTCTGAATACAGATGAGATGCGCCCTTAATGAAAGCAGAGACTAATGCAAGCGATATTTGGGGCATTAAGTCGCTGAGAATGTGGACAGATATGAAGTCTTTCTGTTTTGTGCTACACACACACACACTCAAAAACCTGACAGGATCTCTTCTCAAGACAATACAAACCATTCCAAGTGTCATTATAACCCAAAGTGAGCTATATTTGAATTATGGCACTTGCGAGTGTGAAAGGGTGATTGTGAGCACTGGATAGTGGGCTCTTTCTAGGGGGTGATGTTCGCCAGGGCCGTTTTAAACTGTCGCAGTAGCATAGAGGCGATCACGGTTTTCTCTGTGTTAACGGTGATCAGAGCATCAGGATCCTTCAGGGCGACTGACACCAGGACCAGAGAACCAGAGCTAACCGTCTTACCAGCAAACCTGTAAACACACACACAAAAATGCCAGACATTTAAATAACATTGGATTTTCATAATTAACACAGAATGGACACAATATATTTCAACAAATACTTGCAATGTTATCGTGCACGATTCATCAGTTTAAATTTTTTTTTTTTTTTAAATCATCTTTCAACTACATGTAATAACTTTCTCTGTATCGGAAATGACTGTTCTGTAGACTTAACCAATGAACATAAAATTACTTACACATGATAAGAACTGTGAATGAGATTTTTATCAAATAAATTAGAGGAATAAATGGAAAAAGATGCCAGCCATAGTCAAATCATTTGCAGTGTTTGCTGAGGATTTAATGACTAATGATCTCAAAAGAAGGTGATGATCATAGCCGAACAACAGTTGTAATATATAAGATTTATCAAATATTCTTGCTACTGTATTGATGCATTTACATTTTTTAATAAATGTAAAAGACGGACGGACGGACGTTTAAATAATATATACTAATAAAATATTATGGTCTTTTTTTATCAATTGTGTAAAGGTAAAATGCTGTTTCATATGTATAATATAATATAATTCATATAATACAATATAAAATATAATATAATATATCATATAACAATATATCATAATTAGGGCTGTCAAAAGATTAATCACATTCAAAATAAAAGTTTGTGTTTACATAATATATGTGTGTGTACTCTGTTAATTATTATTTATATATAAATACACACACAAGCATATATATATATATATATATATATATATATATATATATATATATATATATATATATATATATATATATATATATATATTTTTTTTTTTTATATATAAAACATTTATATTTATATATATTATAGATTATATAAATGTATATACAGTATATAGATGCAAATATTTCTTAAATATATACATGAATGTGTGTGTATTTATATATAAATAATAATTAACAGAGTACACACACATATATTAAACACAAACTTTTATTTTGGATGCGATTAATCGCGATTAATCTTTTGACAGCCCTAATCATAATACGTTTATAGATGATTAAAAATAGAACAAAGTAAGATGTTTTAATAATATATACTAGTAAATATATATATATATATATATATATATATATATATATATATATATATATATATATATATATATATATATATATATATATATATATATATATATATATATATATATATATATATATATATATATATATATATATATATATATATATATATATAATGGTCTTGTTTTTTGTCAATTGTGTAAAGGTAAATGCTATTCCATATGTATATGATATAATTTATAATATTATATAATGCAATATAATATAATATAACATAGTATAAAATATTTCATATAACCTAATATATCATAATATGGTTATAGATTATTACAAATATAACAAAGTAAGATGTTTAAATAATATATACTAATAAAAAAATAAATAGTTTTTTTATCAATTGTGTAAAGGTAAAATGCTGTTCCATATGTATAATATAATATAATTAATATCATATAAAATATCATATATCATATAACATAATATATCATAATACATTTATAGATTATTAAAAATATAACAAATTAAGATGTTTAAATAATATATACTAATAAAATATTATGGTATTTTTTATCAATTGTGTAAAGGTAAAATGATGTTCTATATGTATAATATAATTAATATAATATAAAATATCACATAATATATCATATAACATATCATAATACGTTTATAGATTATTAAAAATATAACAAAGTAAGATGTTTAAATAATATATACTAATAAAAAAAAATATATATATTATGGTCTTGTTTTTTGTCAATTGTGTAAAGGTAAATACTGTTCCATATGCATATAATATAATTTATAATATAATATAATGCAATATAATATAATATATAATATAATTTATCATATAACATAATATATCATAATATAATATAATATAATATAATATAATATAACATAATATAAAATAAAATATAACATATCATATAACCTAATCATAATATGATTATTATGTACGAATAATCTTTGTATTATGAACAAAGTAAGATGTTTAAATAATATATACTAATAAAAAACTTTTTTTTGTCAATTGTGTAAAGGTAAAATGCTGTTCCATGTGTCAGTAATATAATATAACAAAATAATATAATATAATTTATATAATATATCATAATATAATATAATAGATATGGTTTATAGATGATTAAAAATATGATGAAGTAAGATGTTTTCCAAAACGAATCTTAGGTTTAGAAACAGTTAATAGCAGTGAATAGTGTTAATATATACATGTATATATATAAATATATAGTGTTAATATATACATTTAATCAAGCACATACATTTGCACCATACCCATATGTGAGCATAAGAGAGAACGTACGTACGTGTGTGTGTGTGTGTGTGTGTGTGTGTGTGTGTGTGTGTGTGTGTGTGTGTGTGTGTGTGTGAGTGTGTGTGTGTGGGTGGTGAACAGCCATGGCAGTCTATTATTTGGTCTGATTAAGAAGCTATTAGGGGCCAAGGGACACACTCCTGTCAATCACAGACTCAAACCCAGTAGCCTCTCACAGACAGGGAGCAAAAAGTGGGGGTGTGCACTAAATAGAGTGCGGAAGACAAGAACAACTTCAGTAGTGATGGACTAAAGCATATTTAGCCATGTTGTGACTTTAATAAAAGCTCTAATGTGTGATATACATACTGCAGAATTAAAGGCCATTCACACCAGTTCCAAAACGATTAGGCAAATTGAATTATGCTGGATGATTTTTGTTGGTGATGAATTTAGCTCTGTCATTTAACACTTGGAGCGAAGTATACTTAAATATTGCTAATTGAGTAAGTATGCTTTACTTGTACAGTACATTGACATATAGTCATTTAAAGAGACTATTTGTAGAACACAAGCAATCCAAACTTTCTTTGGAATAATACCAGTATACCTGCCTATATGCACAATAAAACACAACCCTGAGTGCCTCTTTGCTTAAATAAACCGCTAACCGATAGGAAGCATGTTAAGGATATTTTTTCTTAAGTTTAATTTTTCTCTGCTAGTGGTCAATGATATATGCAGTAGAAGTAGATTGCTTAATGCAAATCAGGTATGGACAGAACGTGCAATAAATCAATGTGTGATGCGCAGTGATACAGCCGTCTGAACAGGTGTATTTTTGCACTACTGCAACACTTTTTGACCAAACATCCAGAAAAAGCCATTATCAATTTTAAAAAGCAAAATATAATCAACTTCTAAAATGTAAATGGACATGTTTTCAAGGTCCTATAAATGGCAAGTTAAAAAAAGAGCTATAGTAGTAATAATGTACTAATGAACTGTTCCATAGCGCTGTGGGAGAATTCTTGGTGTCCAGTAACCGTGGTAACGTCACAGACTGGAAACACTAGTGAACGTAGCGCACACGGCTCCACTGACAGTGGGGACGCGACCCTGTCCGACCTCTACGCCCTTGTACCTCCTTCCTGTCTGTCTATCCTTCTCTCTCTCGCTAAGGGGGACCCACGTGCCTGATACACTGCCATCTGCCTCCCATTTACACACCCTATTATACAACAATGAACCGTTTAGCACACACCCACACACACTGAAGCACACATGCCCCCTGTCCCACCATGAGGCCCCTCTTTGACTCCCAAACTCGCTGTCTCACACTCACACACACACAATGGCCACCATTTAGCCATGACAGCATGAGACACAAGGGCCATCAGAGCAAACTGCTAACCAACTGGAGAGGGCATCACATCTGACAATCAGCACGCAGAGACAGACAGACAGAGAGAGAGAGAGACAGAATGACAGACAGACAGACAGAACGATAGACAGACAGACAGTAAAACAGAGAGATAGACAGACAGACCGACCGATAGACAGACAGAAAAACAGAGAGATAGACAGACAGACCGACCGATAGATAGACAGACAGACAGAACAATATAGACCGACAGACAGACATAACGATAGATAGACTGACAGACAGAAAGACAGAGAGATAGACAGACAGACAGACAAAAAAACAGAGACAGAACGATAGATAGACTGACAGACAGAGACAGACAGAAAGATAGAGATAGACAGACAGACAGAATGATAGATAGATAGACAGACAGACAAAATGATAGATAGCCCGACAGACAGACTGAAAGACAGAGACAGAGCGATAGATAGACCGTCAGACAGACAGAAAGACAGACAGAACGATAGATATACAGACATACAGAACGATAGACAGACAGACAGAAAGAAAGATGGAGAGATAGACAGACAGACAAAATGATAGATAGACAGACAGACAGAATGATGTATAGACCGACAGACAGACTGAAAGACAGAACGATAGATAGACCGACAGAACGATAGATAGACCGTCAGACAGACAGACAGACAGACAGACAGAATGATAGATAGACAGACAGACAGATAGATAGACCGACAGACAGACAGAGAACAATAGATACACAGAGAGAACGACAGATAAATAGATAGATAGACAGATAGATAGATAGACAGACAGAAAAACAGAGATAGATAGACAGACCGACAGATAGACAGACAGACAGAATGACAGACAGAAATAGAGATAGATAGACAGACAGAACGATAGACAGATAGATAGATGATAGAACGATAGATAGATAGATAGAACGATAGAACGATAGATAGATAGAACGATAGAACGATAGAACGATCGATAGATAGATAGATAGATAGATAGATAGATAGATAGATAGATAGATAGATAGATAGATAGATAGATAGATAGATAGATAGATAGATAGATAGATAGATAGATAGATAGATAGATAGATAGATAGATAGATAGATAGATAGATAGATAGATAGATAGACAGACCGACAGAACAACAGACAGATAGATAGACAGATAGATATACAGACAGAAAAACAGAAAGATAGACAGACAGACCAATAGATAGACAGATAGACAGACAGACAGAACGATAGATAGACCGACAGACAGACAGACAGAACGATAGACAGACATAACGATAGATAGACTGACAGACAGAAAAACAGAGAGACAGAACGATAGATAGACCGACAGACATACAGATAGAGAGATAGACAGACAGACAGAACGATAGATACACCGTCAGACATACCGAAAGATAGACCGTCAGACAGACCGAAAGACAGAGACTGACAGACAGAAAGACAGACAGAGACAGACCGAACGACAGACAGATAGACAGAAAGACAGATAGATAGACAGACAGACAGACAGACAGACAGAAAAACAGAGATAGACAGACAGACCGATAGATAGACAGACAGAATGACAGACAGACAGACAGGCAGACAGATAGATAGACAGACCGACAGAACAACAGACAGATAGATATACAGACAAAATAACAGACAGACAGACAGAACGACAGATAGATATACAGACAGAATGACAGACACACAGAAAAACAGAAAGATAGACAGACAGAACGATAGATAGACCAACAGACAGACAGACAGAACGATAGACAGACATGACGATAGATAGACTGACAGACAGAAAAACAGAGAGACAGAACGATAGATAGACTGACAGACATACAGATAGAGATAGAGAGATAGACAGACAGACAGACTGAAAGACAGAGACAGACAGACAGAACGATAGATAGATCGTCAGACAGACCGAAAGAGAGAGATAGACAGACAGACAGACAGACTGAAAGACACAGACAGACAGACAGAATGAAAGACAGAGACTGACAGACAGAAAGAAAGACAAACAGAGACAGACAGAACAACAGATAGATAGATAGATAGATAGATAGATAGATAGATAGATAGATAGATAGATAGATAGATAGATAGATAGATAGATAGATAGATAGATAGATAGATAGATAGATAGATAGATAGATAGATAGATAGATAGATAGATAGATAGATAGATAGATAGATAGATAGATAGATAGATAGATAGATAGACAGACAGAATGACATACAGACAGACAGAGAGAACAACAGATGGAGACAGAAAGATAGATAAACAGACAGATAGAATGATAGAACGATGGATGGATGGATAGATGGATGGATGGAATGACAGACAGATTTTCAGACAGACAGTTCTAGTACTTTGTATCTCTGTGCTGTCAGTGTGCTGGTGACACTTCGATCTCTCAGTCCCTGCGGCACAACTAATGGAGTCAGTTTATAAAAGTCTTATTTACACACGCACTTAACACGGCCCTGAGGCACAGAGAGTGTGTGTGTGTGTGTGTGTGAGAGTGACAACCCAAAGCCACTTGATTCACATGATTTCAGTGGCTTCTAAACTTACATACACAAATATTGACAAACAGAGAGGCACAGAATAATTACAGCTGCAGGGTCCTGATACTGGACAGTCATTCTGTTTAACTCTCCCTTATCTAGCTGTCTCTCATTCTCACATAAAATAAACATTCACATACCCACAGCAGCTCTACCCAGTGTGTGTGTGTGTGTGTGTGTGTGTGTGTGTGTGTGTGTGTGTGTGTGTGTGTGTGTGTGTTGTATACGATGTGGTTCAGGCACTAAATGGGTCATTGGTATTCTGGTCTGTCTCCACTGGGCCTCTGAACTGGATTAATTGAGGCTGTGGGAAGAAAAGCAAAGTAGAAGCCCAGCGCTGGCCAGCCGGACCGCTATCGATCCCCACACACACGCTAACACTTGCTCCTAATCAGAGAGAGAGACTAAATGACTGTCGCCTCTTTATTCAACCTTAAAGACTAGACTGGTAAGATTCCTGTTCACACAAAACAGTTATCATTCACTTTCACAGATGGACCTAAACAGTGAAAGAAACATTGCTCAGCCAATTTATTAAAATATAATTTACTGATAAAGGGTCAGATTAACAAAAGTGTTGATATACATGGGTAAACCACACATTTACACATCATTTCACCCTAAAATAAAATAAAATGGAAAATGTGTTTTTTTTTTTTTTTTAATTGTTAAATTACGTTAATTACAATTAAGCACATTTAGTCAATCATCCTTCCCATAATGAAAAATACATAAATACATTTCCATATTCTTTACTGCAAAAAATAGTGACATATTTACATTTTAAAGTATTTATATACCATAGTAATATTTGCTGCATTGCCTTTATTTAAAAAGTAAAACAAAAAAAATTCAATAATTGCAATGTTTTGCTATTATGCTAAATTAAATGTATATGTATATGTATATATATATATATATATATATATATATATATATATATATATATATATATATATATATATATATATGTATGTGTGTTTTATATGTGTATACAGGGAGTGCAGAATTATTAGGCACGTTGATTTTCTGATCATATTTTTTTTCCAGGCACATTTGACCAATTCCAAACCACAGTAATCCTAATAACTACTATTGATTTAGTATTTAATAATGTATAAGTGATATATAATTGTTCATGAAGGCTGGAAATGAAAATCACCTTATATTCAGGTGTGCAGAATTATTAGGCATGTTTTCTTTTACAGATAAATTGAGCCAAAAAAGAGATTTAACTCAGACTGAAAAGTCAAAAAGTATTAAATGCCCATGAGAAGGATGCAATACTAATGCAATACTAGACATTGCAGTTAAGGCATGACCATTGGACAGTGAAATGCTCGTTGGGTCAGCAGGATCTGACAAAAACAGGTGGTGAAGAAAAGACACCTGTTAACTGCAAAAGAATTAAGAATTAAGGTGAAGAATTGAGGGTGAAACCATCATGAACCCTTTAGTCTCCAGCGCCACCATTTTCCAGAGCTGCAACCTACCTGGAGTCTCCAGAAGTGCAAGGTGTCAGGATCTCAGAGACTTCAGTTAGGTAAAGAATCCTAAAAAATTACCCCCACTAAATAAGAATCACAAGCTGAAGTGTTGTAAAAATTTAAAAAAGAGGTCAAAATTTCCTGTAGTTTTTCACCAGGTTTGCACTGCAGGAGGGATTTTGGCCCACTCCTCCACACAGATCTTCTCTAGATCAGTCAGGTTTCTGGCCTGTCGCTGAGAAACACGGAGTTTGAGCTCCCTCCAAAGATTCTCTATTGGGTTTAGTTCTGGAGACTGGCAAGGCCACGCCAGAACCTTGATATGCTTCTTACAGAGCCACTCCTTGGTTATCCTGGCTGTGTGCTTCGGGTCATTGTCATGTTGGAAGACCCAGCCTCGACCCATCTTCAATGCTCTAACTGAGAGAAGGAGGTTGTTCCCCAAAATCTCGCAATACATGGCCCCGGTCATCCTCTCCTTAATACAGTGCAGTCGCCCTGTCCCATGTGCAGAAAAACACCCCCAAAGCATGATGCTACCACCCCCATGCTTCACAGTAGGGATGGTGTTCTTGGGATGGTACTCATCATTCTTCTTCCTCCAAACATGTTTAGTGGAATTATGACCAAAAAGTTCTATTTTGGTCTCATCTGACCACATGACTTTCTCCCATGACTCCTCTGGATCATCCAAATGGTCATTGGCAAACTTAAGACGGGCCTGGACATGTGCTGGTTTAAGCAGGGGAACCTTCCGTGCCATGCATGATTTCAAACCATGACGTCTTAGTGTATTACCAACAGTAACCTTGGAAACGGTGGTCCCAGCTCTTTTCAGGTCATTGACCAGCTCCTCCCGTGTAGTTCTGGGCTGATTTCAGTCCGAGGGAGATTGACAGTCATGTTTAGCTTCTTCCATTTTCTAATGATTGCTCCAACAGTGGACCTTTTTTCACCAAGCTGCTTGGCAATTTCCCCATAGCCCTTTCCAGCCTTGTGGAGGTGTACAATTTTGTCTCTAGTGTCTTTGGACAGCTCTTTGGTCTTGGCCATGTTAGTAGTTGGATTCTTACTGATTGTATAGGGTGGACAGGTGTCTTTATGCAGCTAACGACCTCAAACAGGTGCATCTAATTTAGGATAATACATGGAGTGGAGGTGGACATTTTAAAGGCAGACTAACAGGTCTTTAAGGGTCAGAATTCTAGCTGATAGACAGGTGTTCAAATACTTATTTGCAGCTGAATCATACAAATAAATAGTTAAAAAATCATACATTGTGATTTCTGGATTGTTTTTTTAGATTATGTCTCTCACAGTGGACATGGCAAGGCAAGGCAAGTTTATTTGTATAGCACATTTCATACACAGTGGCAATTCAAAGTGCTTTACACAGAAATGAAGTTAAAATAGTTATAAGTGAATAAAATAAAAATATATATAGTATAATAGTTATAATAGGAATTAAAAGGAAATTAAAAGGAAATAAAAATAAAGATGAAATCCCCTATCTGGTTTTTGTAGACATTTAAAAAACATGCACCTACGATGACAATTTCAGACCCCTCCATGATTTCTAAGTGGGAGAACTTGCAAAATAGCAGAGTGTTCAAATACTTATTTTCCTCACTGTATGTATATATATATATATATGTGTGTGTGTATGTGTGTGCATGTGCATATATATTATTTATATATATATATGTGTGTGTGTGTGTGTGTGTGTGTGTGTGTGTGTGTGTGTGTGTGTGTGTGTGTGTGTGTGTGTGTGTATGTGTGTGTGTGTGTGCGTGGGCATGTTTTCGTGAAATATCAGGACACAAATGTGTATAATGACATGGGTATGACACAGGTATTACAAAAAGAGGGTGAAATATGAGGACGTTCCCCATGTCCTCACTTTTCAAAATGCTTATAAATCATACAGTACAAGTTTTTTTTCACAGAAAGTGAACTGCACAGTCTCCTGTGAGGGCTAGGTTTAGGGACAGGGGCAGTGTAAGGGGATAGAAAATATGGTTTGTACGGTATAAAAACCATTACGCCTATGGAATGTCCTCACATTTCACAAAAACAAACATGTGTGCGTGCGTGCGTGTGTGTTTGTGTGCGTGTGTGTGTGTTATATATATATATAAATACACATGTGATAAAAATATTTTAGAAAAACGATTATGCATTACTGTATTCTGAGAATTTTCAGGGGAAAAGTGTAATTATCCTGCACATGTCAATATAAAAAAACCTAATGGGCTTTAAATGGGCTTTATATTCTTTATATGCAAAACATTATTTTTTTTATTTTGGGGTGACATGTTGTCCTGAGATTCGAAAGCTACTTTGTTCTATAGGATTGTCACTGGCCATCACTGACCCATATTGATTGACCACTATCACTACCTCAAATCTCCTATGCACGTCTGCAAAGGGCCGCATTTAGAATTAAAACATTTCCTTATACAAAAACTAGACATGTTCTTAAAGACTGAAAGCAAATGTTGTGCACCGGACGCACCATATGGTAAAGCCTTATTCTGGTATCTCGTTCCTCTATGTCCTCAAGTCTGCAGAGAGGGTTTTAGTCATCAATTGCCAAATGTCCGTGCCAAGTATGTTTGTGTGCGAGCATGTGTGTCTGTTTTAAGAGTCCTCTGCACTAATAGAGGTTAATGTGAGTGACCAGATGACCAGCTGTCCCTCTCCAAAATGAAGGACAAGCTTCTCTCCTCTTCTCTGAAACACATTCCACTCACACAGCTGCTAACTAACACACAGAGGATAAAAGTGCACATAGACTAAAGAGCACGCATGAAATATGACGTAAACGGACATGAAACACTGTAGAGCAGAGGACAAGGAGACCGATATCACAAGACTCTCCAAACGCTAATTGCGATGACTTAGGGAAGACAGAAGTGAAAGGATCCAAAGACAAACCCTTGATGGATCCCAATCCACATTCTAAAGGAGGACAGATGCTATTGCTCACGTATACAGAGGACTTTGTCAAAAAATATGCTTCACTTTGTTCTAAAAAAGCTAATCTGTAGGGTGAAGTCAGGGTGATTGGGACACTTTTTTTCCAAGTCATCTCAATGGCAAGTGTCCCAATAAACCTGAATTCAGCCTATATAAAGGCCTGGTTACAGCTAATGCTAAAACCCCCAGAAATAGAATCTGCAAAATGACTGTTTTGTACAATAAATCAATTAACTAGTTGATTTAGACAATCCACTGACTGGGGTCACATTAGACTTTGAGAACGAGACATTTCTATGGACGCTGCAACAGTTATGACATGAAGTCACACTCTGAGGCGTCTTTTGCAAACATTCAACATACAAAATGCAAAAACATATAATCTACTCCACTTTAAAGTTTGCGTTCTTTTAATTCCGCTAAGATGTTCTATTGGTCACATGTCTTCATGTGATATGAATTCGCAGGTCAGAGTTCACCAAACTTGCCCTTTGGAATGAAGCAAAATCTGCGGCTGAATCCAAAATCGCCCCCTATACCCTCAAACAGGACATTATTTGAGGGGACACCCATTTGTAGTGGTGTCCGAAACCATAGTGGACGTTATCAAGTCCACTCAATTCTATCCCACAATGCACCACAATAACGAGTGTACAGCCAATTCAAATGCTGTCCGAATTCGCTCACTCGTTTTCAGTCACTCCTTCAAGTGAACTGTATTAGTGGACTAACATAGGGAATAGTGATTGAGGGGGCGATTCCGGATTCAGCCCGAAACTTCTTTGCACGAGCTTGCATATCGGGTCTCCTGCATTCGTATGCGTTTGAATGCAAGTCAATGGAAGGAAAAGTGTAGTGTAACCGCCTCAACACTAAACACACACACACAAAAAAGCATCTTATATGGTGATACACCCACTGATATGGCTGCTTGTTATTGCTTTGGCTTGCTTAAAAGCAAAAGTGAGAATAGCTGTGATTCATTCGGTCTCTGTTTAGTAACAGAGAGGACAGAGTGTTTTCTTTCTGTAATCTAGAGAAGGACAGGAACAGAGTTCTGTTTTTCAAGCTCATTTAGAAGCTGCCCCCCTGGATTGGATTCCCTGCATTCTCCTGCTGCGGCTGTAGACAGAAGCAGTGCTGCCCCCTGCTGCCAAACAGAAGAAGTGCAATCCACAAAAGAACTGGGCCAATTAGCTCACCAGCAGGTACAATTAACCACACAAAGTGCAAACCTTTGCGCGTACAAGTACGTAGAAGGCCTCTACAAGAAAAGTATACTATTAAAAAGTTGTCAAAGCTGGAAATAAAAGAGACCTTATATTTCTCTTTACCTGTTAAAAGTGTATGAACAAGTATGAAATTAACATGTAAACTGCATTGCAACAATGTTTAAAGGGATAGTTCACCCAAAAAGGAAAATTAGACCATGATTTACTCACCCTCAAGCCATCCTAAGTGTATATGACATTCTTCTTTCAGACGAATAAAACCGGAGTTATATTAAAAATGTCCTGGCTCTTCCAAGCTTTATAATGGCAGTGACTGTTGGGTCATTTTTGAAGTCTATAAAAGTGCATCTATCCATCATATAACTGCGCCACACAGCTCTGGGGAGTTAATAAAGGCCTTCTGAAGCAAAGTGGTGCGTTTGTGCAAGAAAAATATCCATATTTAAGGATTTATAGAATAAAATAATTAACTTCCGGTGGTCAGTGGTACGCAAGTCGACTTTACGGTGAAAGAGCAACCCCTGACACGATGTATAGGAGCATTGAAAGCTTTGACGCCTCTCGTGGATAGTGCTGGGCAACAAACTCAAGCCCCTCTTCTCTTATATCGAAATCCTCCGCCATTTCTCTTTAAAAATTCTCAATTCATGACCGGTGTTTTGTTTCGCGTCAAGGGTTACACTTTCACTTATGTACCGCTGACCGCCAGAAGCTAGCTATTTTAGTCTATAAAGTTTTAAATATGGATATTTTTCTTACACAAACGCATCACTTTGCTTCAGAAGGCCTTTATTAACCCCCCGGAGGCGTGTGGAGCAGTTATATGATGGTATATATGCACTTTTATGGACTTCAAAAATGACCCAACAGTCACTGCCATTATAAAGCTTGGAAGAGCCAGGACATTTTTAATATAACTCCGGTTTTATTCGTCTGAAAGAAGAATGTCATATACACCTAGGAAGACTTGAGGGTGAGTAAATTATGGGCTAATTTTCATTTTTGGGTGAACTAACCCTTTAACCCCAAACAAAAACAGAGCTATTATTAAACTTTGCAGCTTAATGAAAATCTCAGGCATATGTTTGTTAGTGTAAGTGTCTAAAGGTTTGTAGAGGAAGGATAAAGGAGTTTTTTTCAGTATGTCTGTTAAGAAACCATCGTGTGATTGATGACATGCTCTCATTTGCCCGATTGCGTATTCTAAATGAAATATAGGCCTTTTCCACAGACCTGCAGGCATTGATTTCCACTCAGCCTGTGTGCTGCGTGTCCTTGTGAGGAAGATTTTAATGCTTCTCAAGGTGCTTTCATATTTGCTCATATTTTCTAATTAAATTACCCTACATCAGACCGACCCAAAGTCCAGACCAAACGTCGCTTTGTTTGTGTGCATATATGAGACAGAGACAAATAAGTTTGTCCGTGTGTCAGCAAGATGGTTGCGTGTGTGTGTGTGTGTGTGTTTGTGCGCGTATGAAAGTTTTGGCTGCTACAGTCCTTTCCAAAGTCAGAAAGACGTCCTATGGTAATTACTTGTGAATCTCTAACTGTTTGGGAGATACAAGCATCGCTATGCTATCGCTTAGAAACACTGCAAACTGCATTTTAAGAGAAAAAAAACATAATTGACTTTATACATAAACCACTTTTCCTTTTTTATGACCTTCCCAAAAGTAGGTTTTGTCAGTTTTATGCAACTTCTAGAGACATTTTTAAAGCAGAAATGTCCCCTAAGTACAGCTAGAGGAGACATAAACACACAAATTCAAGTCCTGAAAAGGAGATAAATCTATTAAACTAATATAAAAATACAGGGCATTGAAAAAACACAGTGTAAAATTAAAATACAACAATAAAACTGGCATATTAAGATTTATTTCTGAGAAACAGGACATTTTCTTTACGTTTACCTGTGTATGTTCTCTTGACTGGATGGAATCACGCCTAGGTTGGCGGCAGACACCACACTTCTGTTTACTGATTGGCTGGAGACGTTCTCTGGTGCCATGGTAATTGTTGCCGATGACTCGTTCATGCCCACCAGTTTACCTGAGCACACAAATAATCATTCGTTTTAGACTTTGAGTAATCTAGCCTCTACAGAGGTACTCAAAAACAGTCAGCAATTCATACCATTTTTAATATTTTGTTCTGTAAATTGTTCTGGGAGCCCAAGTCGGACTCTAAATTGCAAGAGCCATATGCAAGTTATCTGCATATATTTGTTGAATATAACAGCAGGTGCTTGTTTATGAAGTTAAGAGATGAAAAATTAAGCCTTGAACGGAATAGTTTACGAAAATTCTGTCAGTTTGCTCCAAACCTGTATGACCTTCTTTCATGAAATACAGAAGTAGTTGTGATTTTCTATTATTTTTCCACACACACGCGAGAATCAGAAGGATTTTTTAAATGTTATTGGGGAAAAACAAGAAAATTCTGTCAGTTTACTCCAAACTTGTATGACCTTCTTCCATGAAATCCAGAAGTAGTTGTGATTTTCCCAAATTTTTCTACACACCACTTTTTAATTTAAATTTAAATTCTGTATTTCATATAAGGTCATACAGGTTTGGTTGTGATTTTCCGTAATTTTCCATACTTTTTCCACACACACACACGCATTCAAAAGTTTAAGGTCAGGAGTTTTTTTTATGTTATTGCAAAAAGTCCCTCATGCCCAACAATCAAAAATATAGTAAAGAAGTAATATTGTGAAATATTATTTACAGTTGCAAGAAAAAGTATGTGAACCGCTTGCAGAATCTGTGAAAATGTGAATAATTTTAACAACATAAGAGAGATCATACAAAATGTGTTATTTTTTATTTAGGACTGTCCTGAATAAAATATTTTACATACATTTTTTTTTTACATATAGTCCACAAGACAAAAAATAGCTGAATTTATTAAAATGACCCATTCAAAAGTTTATGAACCATTGATTCTCAATTCTGTGTGACCTTATATGGATGATCCACGGCTGTTTTTTGTTGTGTGATGCTTGTTCTTGAGTCTTTTGTTTGTCCTGAGCAGTTAAACTGCCCAACGTTCTTCAGAAAAATCCTCCAGGTCCTGCAAATTATTCAGTTTTCCAGCAGCTTTTGCATATTTGAACCCTCTCCAGCAGGGACTGTATGATTTTGAGATCCATCTTTCAGCACTGAGGACAATTGAGGGACTCAAACACAACTATTAAAAAAGGTTCAAACATTCACTGATGCTCCAGAAGGAAACACAACGCATTAAGAGCCGGGGGGTGAAAACCTTTGAACAGGATGAAGAGGTCCAAATGTTTCTTATTTTGTTTAAATATACATTTTTGTCATTTAGTACTGCCCTTAGAAAGCAACAGAAGATACTTGCATGTTTCCCGGAAGACAAATTAAATACAATTTACCTTGATCTTCAAATTCAACAAGTTTTCACCCCCCGGCTCTTAATGCGTCGTGTTTCCTTCTGGAGCACCAGTGAATGTTTCAACCTTTTTTAATAGTTGTGTTTGAGTCCCCAATTGTCCTCAGTGTGAAAAGATGCATCTCAAAATCATACAGTCCCTGCTGGAGAGGGTTAGAATATGCAAATGATGCTGGAAAACTGAAAAATGTGCAGGACCTGGAGGATTTTTCTGAAGAACGTTGGGCAGTTTAACTGCTCAGGACAAACAAAGGACTCAAGAACAACCATCACAAAACATAAAAACAGCCGTGGATCATCCAGTGAACGACACACAGTATTAAGAATCAATGGTTCATAAACTTTTAATCAGGGTCATTTTAATAAATTCAGCTATTTTTTTGTCTACATTTTTTATGTAAAATATCTTATTCAGGACAGTACTAAATAAAAAATAACGCTTTTTCTCTTATTTAGTAAAAATTATTCATATTTTCACAGATACTGCAAGCGGTTCACATACTTTTTCTTGCAACTGTTTTTACAGTTATTAATACACTCTTCAGTGTCACACAATCCTTTAGAAATTATTCTAATATGCTGATTTGCTGCTCAAGAAACATTTTCATTATCAATATTTAAACAAGTTGTGTTGCTTTTTTTTGGAGAATTGTGATGTTTGTTTTGATGAACAGAAAGTTCAAAAGAACAGCATTTATTTGAAATAGAAATCTTTTATAACATTATAAATGTCTTTACTGTCACTTTTGATCAATTTAATGCATCCTTGACGAATAAAAGTATTGAAACAACATGATGGGTAAAAAAACTATCCCTTTTAAAATCTAAAGGGAACACTTCCAGAAACATCTGCATAAAGCTTTTAGAAAACTCATACTTCTGATTTATAGAAAGAAACATCCTGCATGCATACGTGTGCATTATTTCATATTAAACAAATGACTAGCATTCAACGAAAGGTACAGGGGTTAAAACAATCTCGGCCTTCGGGAAGAGCATGTTATATTTGTGGGCCGCGTCCGACCACTAGACTTGATTAAGACTAACATGAGCGGAAAAACACGGTGTCCGTGCAGAACATTAGCCGGAGATGGTGGCGCAAATAAGCCTCGTCGAGCGGTAACAAGCACATAAAAGCAGCACGCCATTGCTTCTCCAGTAAAACGGGCTCGGACAATACAGCTTAATGCGTCCAAACTGGAATAAATGAAAATGTTGTGTTTTACTTAAAAACACACAGACAGACAGGGTGCTTTTCTTTCTGAAAGGCACAAACTACGACCCACTTCAGCTTGGCTTTCAAACGGTGTGAATGAGAGAGTGCACAGTGATACGTGCGCACACACACATACACACACACACACACACGCATGCACTCGCTCGTTCAGGGGGCAAGGTTTTTGAGAGTGCTCATTTAAAGTCTTAAATCTGTCCATTAGGCTCTATTGTAGAGAAAATGTGGAGTAAATGAATATAGCGTGGCTTATGCTAAAAGCCTTTGCCACAGCAACCAATTAAGAATAAATGATTGGCTATAAAAAGCGCCTTACTTCCTGTTCCTCGTCTGTAAATAGTGAGGCGGGAAGCACTCTCTTCGCTCATTAAAATGTGCGCGCACGCGTGTCGTCCTGAGTGAAGGTATAGGCGGCTCTCTAAAAAGACAAGGCAGGAATCCATTGAGCGTAAATGAAAAATCAAACCCGCCGTTTCTTTCGAAGAGCGTCTGCTTCATTATGTCGGCCTAATGTTGGTCCGTAAAGCAGAGAGAGGTATTCGAACGGGCCAGGTGTGTGTGTGTGTGTGTGTGTGTGTGTGTGTTCCCGAATGGCATCCGTACAAACCAGATGCATGCTAAACCAAGCTTTTCTCTTCTTGGCTTCCATTTATTTGCTTTTCCCATGCCTGTGTTTGGTTTTATTAGCTGGAACGGTTTGTTGCCCAAAAGGAAGGAGGAACAAATTGGATCAGGAGAAGTTTAAAGTTAAAGTATATATTTCTGCACCACTAAAATAACAACAAAAAAAAACGACTGTTTTCAAACAGGTGTCCCAGCACCTAGTCTGTCATTGGTGAGAAACAAACAGATAGCCCCACCCCATATTTACATGATCGGTTGAGACATTGGCTGCAATCTAAAATTGCATACGTCCCTACTACATAGTATGCGAAAAACAGAATGTGAAAAGAGAAGTATTTCTCTGTTTTTATAAAACAGTAAGCGAAAAGCGTGCTTCTGATGGACACTTTACTATGCTAAGAAGAGTTGTGAATGGCAGCAACAAAACTGACAATGACAACATGATGGATGTAGTACGATTCATACAACAGACATTCATACTATATAGAACAGGCACAAAATAATTACTTATTCAAAAGAAGTACATACTCAGAGAGTTATGCGATTTTGGAAGGAGCCATTGAAAGCAAGAAAAAGCATTTTAAAATGGAAAAAACAAGGCACAGTTCAAATAAATGCATTCACATCAATTAGTTTACTGCGAAATAGTGCTTAAACACCTAGGACCCCCGGGTTCCTGCGGAGAACAGGTTTTGTGTCAGGTCTAGATCTCGGTGGACAACTTGTGTCGGCCTTCAGTGGAGATGCTAGCCGTGTACATGTTAAGTATATGTGTGTCAGATTTGCCTGTCTGAGCTTTCTGCATCAGCGGTTATATTCAGAAGGACAGTTCGAAGAGCAGCGACAGTATTACATGAGAGATTGCGTGTGTGTTTAAATAACCAGATTTAAATGTAAAGAGCTGCTTTATTTGACTGAGTTTTGCGGCAGTGCACGCCTGTCACCAGCACTCAGCCTGTTCATCAACTAAACACTGCACACATCCAAAGTGGTGTGTGAGGGTCCCTGATTTTCCCAACATGTTTGGGCACAGCAGCTCTGAAGTGCATTTGTGTTTGAATATGGGAGCTGATCACATGCATATGAGATTTTCTAAGACATACTGTTTAGGCTGGGTGATACATTTTTTATGATATACTCACATTTATATGAATTGTTCAATGACTTCCTGCCTTTTTTTTTTGCCCATATTTAGTCATGTCGGCTGATTTGTGTTCACGCAACTCCACTGAACAGCATCCGTTAGGACTTTTAGTCCACATATTTGTAGAAATATTGATTTATTCTCACATGTTTGCAAACTATTTCATCATACAGAATGCAATTTCTATTAACCCCTTTAAGGATTCAAGGATCGTAGACGGACGCAGATTGCTGTTGTTCGACATTCACTGGATGTTAAAACAATACACTCTAACTAAATCTGGACAAACAGAGTATCATTACAAAGATTAAAGACTCCAGCTTTGATATTTGACCACTGTTTATGAGAAAACTGGGTTGTAGTGACATTCATTTCTTAATTCATGTCAGGAGTGCAAAATAATCGATCTGTAATGAACAATATTTTGAATGGAATATCAACAAGAACAAAAAGCCAGTCACGTCTTCTCTGTTTTATTTGTGGTCACATACATGCACTAGACCACGTCCGTTCAGGCTCTTAGTCGAAAAGTGTGCATATTTGGACAAATATAGATTTATCATCCCGTTTGCAAAATATTTCGTCATACAGAATAACATTTCTATTCATTTCTCACTGAATTATGCGATCCGAAGAGCGGAGCGACATTCAGCGCGAGCTCTGTGTCTGATTCTTCCTGCTGGACGTCACTTATGATCTCAGAGCTTTCTCATTCGCTGGACAGCTGTCGATCATTTTACGTGACTCAGAGTGACCATACTCCCTGCCCCTTCTGGTAACGTTGTTCCGTACACTTCCTCATTCTCATCTCTCCGTGCCAAAGTGTTTATACACGTGAAACAAGAAGCTAATAAACGCACGATTATGATGGCATATGGTTTGTGTGTGATGTTCGTGTGATTTGGTATATTTTTATATGAATAAAGAATGTTTCCAGTATACAAGGTCGGTGTAACGATTAGCTTCATATAAAATGCTAAATATAACATTTTAACATCATTATATGATTGAAATCCACATAAGATCATGATCGGAAGTAAATACAAACACTCACTGGTTGTTTAAAGTGAGTTTTGAGTTAAAGTGTAATATTAATATTTTATATTGTGGTATGTAGTTTGATGCTAATCGTGGCTCAAATGCACCTGTCAAGCCATTTTGGTGGAAAATTATGATTCTTCATGCTCGAAAAATAGTAGAAGATAAAGAAAAAGAAGAAATATCACGCTAAGCATAGGCTTAAAATGGCTTTTATATATTGAATATCACCCAGCCCTGAGTAGTATGGTGTTTGAGAGTGGTCTGTAGATGTTTGTAAGAAACAGTGCTGTATTTTTGAGATGTTCAAGTGTTATTTTTAGGTTTTTACAGTTGTGTTGTGTAAGTGCTAAGAGGTGTTTGTATTACCCTGCTCTTTGGTGAAGTCTGCTTCACTCATTGTGATGGGCAGCAGCAGCTCTCCTACCGCAGGCTGGATGGACACGCTGAATTCATCTTCTTTAGTACTGAAGGAGGAGAGAACAGAACCATCAGGTCACTATACACCTGTCCATCTTTTCCTGTGTTTCCCTTCTATATATAAAATACTGTTCAAAAGTTTGTGCTCAGTAAGAGAGTTTTGAAATGAATTCTCCGCAGGAAATTGATCAAAAGTGGCAGTATAAACTGCAAAGTGTTACAAAGAAATGCTGACTATTTAAAAGAATCCTGAAAAAAATTGCATCATGTTTGCCAGAGAAAATAGGTAACAGTTCAATTGTAATAATATATATTATAGAATGTTTTTGATCGAATAAATGCAGCCTTGGTGAGCATGAGATTTCTTCCAAAAAATACAAAAAATCTTGGTACACATTGTATTTGGTACAATATAGAGTATTACACCATAAACAAATGGATTTATGGTATTTATGTCCATTTTATGCCTTCTTCAGCTCAGTAACAGGAAAAAATACCATAAATATGTACAAAGTAATAGGGATAATTTTGATTTCATCCTCAACCAAGGAATTTATATGATAAATCAGTAAAACATTTGAGGTAAGTTGTATTAGTTGTTCACAGTTTTTAAACAAGCAATAACATTTTACATCCATGAGAGAGACTGAAACCCAGTCTATTTTGTTTTTGGTCCCCCCCCTCTCATCCCAAAAGAGTAAAAGAATAAAGTTATTGATTGTCAGGTTTGCCAATTTACTTTGTAAGTAGCCAATTAGCTGAGAAACAGAACTGTTATTACCATCCCACTGGATCAATCATCACTGATCCACGGATGGAGAGAGCCGAAAGACAGATAGATGGAAAGAAAGAGTGAGAGGAGGATGAAAGTCGTTTCTATTTTCATATTCGTACTGATTAGCATCCTCACTGTCTGTGGCCTATTGTAGGAAAGAAGACAGTCAGGTACTCTGATAAAGACCGAAATCTGACATTAAAGTCCCATCATGAAGAGCAGCAGGCTGGGAAATAGGAAGCCAATAAAGAGTGAATCCAGGATCAGGAGAACAGGGTCACCACGGAGATCAGGTGATGAGGGGAAACAGGCTAGAAAAAGATTCAGAGTCCAAATAAGTGGGCTAGGGATCAACGTGCAAAGTAAATCCAGGTATTTCTTTCTAATATGGCGTAATCTCTTGACGTAGCGGTGATAGAGGGGCCGAATCCCTCCTTAAACCGACTCCATGAGCTCGGCTTTCATCCAGGGCCACAGACATGCGTGCGGGCCTGACCTGCGCCCACTCGTCTCCATGTCATTGAACTCACATTGGCTCCATTAGCACACATAATCTACCGGTCTCTTGCTCGCTCCCTCTCTCCGGCTCGGCTGTTTATGGTGATGTTATTCACGCCTGGCTATTTCACTGTATCGATCACAAAAGCCTCCGGCGTAATCGAAAAAAGAAAAAACAATTACAAGCTTTGTGGAGAGGTGTAATCACTCCAAATTAGATTATTAAAAAAATGTAATGCATATTATTACCATTCACACAATTCGGTAATAATTTATTTTTTAAAAACGTATTGAAAAAGGGAACAATTAATTTTGTCTTATTTCGCCCTGTGTAAGGATAATGAACAACAGTAATTTAATCTGTATAATGACATGCTAGCGCCATCATAACGTGCACGCATTGAGAGTGTTTTTTGCTGAATGTTGTTTTTTGAGGAAAGCAAACAGCATCATGCATCATTCTCAGGCGTGTCCGAGCTACCTGATCTAAGGGTTTTAGTTCCACTAAAGCAGATGGACTCAAGGTAGAGACAGAAACTGTAAGGATTTTAATGATTCTGGTTCCTCATAATGATGTATATGATTTGCTGTATAGAGTACGAGGCATCGATGTAGTATGCAGTGAACTCTTACCACAGCTGGAAGTGTGCAGCTTGTGTGGAGTCATTGAAGTCCACACCCATGGACACCGATACTGATGCCTGCGGCTCCAACCGCTCTGAAGAGAGAGAGAGAAACATCTGTTAGCATGCTGTCTGAAGAATCAAAACCATCAGATCTAATTCTACATATCAAGGAAGGAAGGAAGAAAAAAGAAGGAAGGAAGGAAGAAAGAAAGGAAGGAAGGAAGGACGAGCAGAAGGAAGTAATGCCAGAAGGATGGAGGGACAAAAAAAACGGAAAGAAAGAAGGAAGTAAAGAAAAGGAAGAGAATACAGATAGATGGATAAACAAAAAGAAGGAAGTAAAGAAGGAATAAAGGAAGAAAAGACCAGAAGGATAGAGGGACAAAAAAACAGAAGGAAGTGAGGACCAACGGAAGATAAGAAGGAAGTAATGAAAGAATGCAGGAAGGAAGAAATTAAGGATGAGCAAAAGGAAGAAAAGATGTAAAGAAGGCCAGAAGGATGGAAGGAAGAAAAACAGAAGGAATGAAGGAAAATGGAAAAAAGGGAGGAAGGAAGGAAGCATGGCTAGAAGAAAACAATTAAGGATGAACAGAAGGAATGAAGGACAGAAAGAAAAAACTAAGAAGATAGAAAAAAGGGAGGAAGGAAGGAAGGAAGGAAGGAAGGAAGGAAGGAAGGAAGGAAGGAAGGAAGGAAGGAAGGAAGGAAGGAAGGAAGGAAGGAAGGAAGGAAGGAAGGAAGGAAGGAAGGAAGGAAGGAAGGAAGGAAGGAAGGAAGGAAGGAAGGAAGGAAGGACGAGCAGAAAGAAGTAATGCCAGAAGGATGGAGGGACAAAAAAAGTAAATAAGGAAGTAAAGAAACGGAAGAGAATACAGATAGATGGATAAACAAAAGGAAGGAAGGAAGAAAAGAAGGAATAGGGAGAAAGCCAGAAGGATGGAAGGAAGAAAAACAGAAGGAATGAAGGAAAATGGAAAAAAGGGAGGAAGAAAGCATGGACAGAAGATTTTTTTTTTAGAATGAACAGAAGGAAGGAAGGATGGAAGGAAGGAAGAAAAAAGAAGGAAGAAGGGGAAGATAGAAAAAGGGAGGAAGGATGAAAGGAAAGAAGGCAGGAAGGAATGAAGGGAGAAAAAAAATGGAAGGAGGAAGAAAAGAAAAGGAAGAAAATATAGATAGATGGATAAACGAAAGGAAGAAAAGACGGAATAAAGGAAGGAAAGAATGAATACATGTAAAGGTAGAAATTAAGAATGAGCAAAAGGAAGCAAAGAAGAAAATAAGGAAGATCAGAGGGATGAGAAAGAAAGAAAGAAAGAAAGAAAGAAAGAAAGAAAGAAAGAAAGAAAGAAAGAAAGAAAAAGACCATATCTGTTGGTCTAGAGAAGCTTGATCCGTTCTCTCTTCCAAGCCATGAAATTCGTCTCTGTGCTGCTTTACCAACACAAGCGGGATTCAATTTATGTTCTAAAACCCAACCCTGGACTTCTGCTAATCGATACACAGGCTGAACTCATATCAGATGGATTAATACAGGCTGAAGGAGGGAGAAGGGGAACACGTGCTGCAGAAATCTGCTAACATTCACCAAACACATAAGAAATAACGGGATGGCCTTCCGGAATTCTAGAGAAAGTAGAAGTTTGTGATTCGATGAACTGATTTAAAGTTTACATGACAATTACAGAAAAAGTATACACCAAAACAACAATAATGGATGGATGGATGGATAAATACCAAATGTAAATAATTAAAAATTATTTATAATAAATAAATACCCAATGTAAATAATAAAAAAATATGAATGATAAATAAATGCCCAATGTAAATCATTAAAAATTATTTATAATAAATAAATAAATAACCAATGTAGGCTACATAAAATGTAAATGATTTAAAATGATGAATAATAAATAAATAAATGCCCAATGTAAATAATAAAAAATATGAATGATAAATAAATAAATGCCCAATGTAAATCATTAAAAAATATTTATAATAAATAAATGAATAAATACCCAATGTAGGCTACATAAAATGTAAATGATTTAAAATGATTAATAATAAATAAATAAATGCTCAGTGTAAATAATAAAAATATGAATGATAAATAAATAAATGCCCAATGTAAATCATTAAAAAATATTTAGAATAAATAAATAAATAAATAAATAAATAAATAAATAAATACCCAATGTAGGCTACATAAAATTTAAATGATTTAAAATGATTAATAATAAATAAATAAATGCCCAGTGTAAATAATAAAAAAATATGAATGATAAACAAATAAATACCCAATGTAAATAATTACAAATTATTTATAATAAATAAATAAATACCCAATGTAGGCTACATAAAATGATTTAAAAGTATTAATAATAAATAAATAAATGTCCAATGTAAATAATAAAAAATATGAATGATAAATAAATAAATAAATAAATGCCCAATATAAATAATACAAAAATATGAATGATAAATAAATAAATCAATGCCCAATGTAAATAATAAAAAAATATTAATGATACATTTATAAATAAATGCCCAATGTAAATTATTTAAGAAAGAAAGAAAGAAAGAAGTAAGATTAATATTAATACTCAATACTTAATTACACCACAATAATAAATGGATTGGATGGATGGTCAATGTAAACAAAATTCTAATAATTTTAAATAAATAAATAAATATCAATATTAATTCTCAATGTACACATGATGGATGGATGGATGGATAAAAAGTAGTAATAGTTGCTGAATAGGCATTGATATGTAAACGTGGCTGTGTATGTTTTAATGTGATCATATTTAATGTGATCGATTTCATAAAGATTTATACTTCAAACTCTTATTTCAAACAAAAGTAAGGAAGGAAGTGCCATCTTCCAAGCGATGAGCCCTTAGCATTGCATGAGGAGTTGAGCTCACCGATAGCGCTGAAGCGGTGGATGTTCTGTCCGGTGGAACTCTTCTCAGAGATGTGGATGTTCTCGAGGGCTTGCTCACTGTTGTTGCTTAGTGTCAGCTGCAGGGATACCATGCTGTTGCCATAGATACAGGGCTGCCGGGTGAAGCGGTACTGGGCGGACAGACCTTTACCCGTCATCCTGTGGAGCAGCTCATGGGAGGTTTCCGGCACAAACACGGGAGAACTCGCCTGCAGGGAGACACGTACATGCCAAGGAACGGCGTCAAACTTGACAACACACAGTCAATAGAAATGGACAGAACAATATGCATCAACAAGAAATTTAGCCATTATGGTCAGCAATAGTAGGTTCCATTCGACCGTAAGTGGACTGCGAAGTGGACTTCACAGGGTATTTGAACGGCGTAGGGAAGAAGGGAACATCGATTCATCACTTCACAGGAAGTGGTGATGCGTCACATGACTCGTATCACCAGTCTGAAATAACGATGGAGCAGAGCCGTTGGAAGATTTTTTAAACTGCTCCGAGATGGAGGAGTTTATGTATGCATTCGAATACTCATAGTTATCGAAGTAGTATGAATGGTTATGGCAATGACTGTTGTATTCGCATATTCTATCGTATGAATATGTAAACAAATGAAAAGTGTTGAGAAGCAGCTGAGGCCTGTCATTCTTTACTTTATTTACCTCGTTTACTATGCTGCACGTGGGAAAGAAAGCGCACGAGATGAGACCGCTACAATTATTAAGACCATTGATTAAGAACAAATGAATACATAGTTACCCAAATCAAAATGTATTTTCATATTGAGCTGCTCATAGTCAAAATCATATTGATTTTCATATTCAGCATCAAATCTGTTTATAGTCAATTAAATATACAAGTATATGTAACGTAATAAAACGAATAAACCAATACAATGTTTTGATTATATTTTTATATATATATACTGTGTGTTTTGTAAATGTATATTTATATTATATGGTTTTAAATTTGAAAGTAAATTACAATATTAATTTATGTTGTATCATAATCTGCGCGACCCAGTCGTTGCCTTTCTTTGATGACATTGCAGGGCGTTCCAAATGAGCGATTATTGTCAGCAAAGTTCAAAACGAACCACCCCTAACTGCCAATGGTCCCGAATTTAAGTCCGTCTTTTGTAATAAGCAGGTGTTATTTTAAGAAATAACGGCCAATAATTCGAATCCGGACCTCTGTATTTTTCCGATGTGTAGGCTATAAATGTTGTGAAATAATTGCCTATAGTAATACTTTAATGCAGCAGATATTGCACAGCACCAAGATCTTCTCATGAGCCTGCGGTCTGTCACCGCTCGTCAACGTCAAAACATTTAAGAGGACCAATCAAAACAAAGTAGGCGGGCTTTATGTTCACTGAAGGTGCTGAGCGCCAATTCCAGCGCAAGATAAGATGCAAGAAGCTAAACTAAACATTTCATATCTGGCAGCTGTTTTAGGAATGAAATGTTAAACTACCGATAAAAATAATCAGGCAAACTAATAAACCTTTGTCTAATTTTGCCATTTTTTATTTAAAACAGGCATATAAATACGTATATAATTTACGTGATTTAATGTAATAATTAGCAACTGTCAATGTGAGAGGACAAGAAACATTGGCATGGATTATTTTATTTTATAATGTATTCTGAGGTGTACTTATATAGTTAGTATGTTTTTTACATCATAAAATGTCATAATTTAGAAACAAAAGGCATTTTTTCTATACTGATGTTTGCCCTGTGGCTGACTGCCCTGTTTCAAGGGGCGTGTCTGCTGTGAGACTTCAGTAAAAATGCCCACAGTTGTGATTGGCTGACATCTTTGCATAGCGGAGGGGGCGTGGTTTAACGAGGTCTACGAGGCACAAGCCTGCCACAGAGAGACGGATGGACCTGAGTTCACTTCTCATCAGTTCTCTCAGCACGTCTCAGTTCAGTGAACAGTTGTAGTTACTAGCATATATTTCAAGTTATTAGTTTATTTCTAGTCGGAGTGATTGTCACTCATGTCAGAAAGTTAGTAACTTTAGTGAATGATGGATCAGCGCTGACTGGAGACGCGAACCGTTTAGAACGATTCTGTTCGATTTGGTGAACTGGTTCGGTTCACTAAAAAGAACCGGTTCAAAAGAATGATTCGTTCGCGAACCGGATATCACTAGAGGACCAGAGACGGAGCGATTGCTAACAAAGTTATTTATAGTAACTACTGAGTTGTGAGAGCGCTGTCAGCGCGAGTTTATTTTGTTTGTATCTGAGAGTTCTGAATAAACACGAGTCCCAGTCACACCGAGCCCGTCTTCCTCCTTATTCTACCAACTTTGTAACACATGTAATGTACCATTACAGCTGTCGAGATGAACGAGTTACGAGTAAGTGTTGATTATAGCATTATTTTTAGATATGTTCCTATCACATGAAAAGCGTCAGTGACGTGCATTGAGTACACAGCGCAAACAAAGACACAACAGCGCAGTAATCGAATGTAATCCAGTTTATTGTGGGGATAGCTGGCTACGATCTTAGTACACGATGTAACTATACACATCACAACATGTAAATAGGAAAATGTTGGCGTTATTTTGTCACTTATTGAGCAGTAGGCTAGCTGGAGCCGTTTACCTCCAGTCTTTGTGCTAAGCTAGGCTAGCGGTGGGTGCGTCAGACAGAGTTATGGCACGCACGGAGATGAGAACGATATGTAAGAACTTATCTAACTCTGGGGGATACGGTGAACAAGCTAAAGTCCCAAAAAGTCGGCTGTTCCTTTAAGACATAAAACAAGCATGACATGGGGAAAAAAGATGAGGTACAGTATATAGATAGATTCTCTAGCACACACACAAATTGAGCCTATTTCTTATGAAATAACCTTATTACGCCACCTTTTAACTAATCATCTTAATGTAAAATCTCTGAGACACATAAAGATGAAAGAGTGGCATAGAGCCATTTTCATTATAAACACATTAGGGCAGTGGTTCCCAACCTGTGGGCTGCGGCCCTCCGGGTGGGCTTCGAGATAACTTAAAATAATTTGAATATATTAATATAATGCATCAATTTTATTATTGATACTTTAAATAATAAAAGTTAAATTATATCAATTAAAAATCGAAATTACAACAAAGAACCACCTCTCTCGTACGTATTCTGTGATTGTTTTGGATTCGGAGCAGCCCAAGGCGTCCCTAATCGCGCTGTGTGAAATACTGACTGAATGGAGGCTAAAAACACCCAACCGCTTCATGAACACAGGATACGCAAACTGCACATTTCAGTTGGATAAAGCAAACCAGTGTCGCTAAAAAGTTTTGATGGATGATGGTTGTAATGAAGGTAAAGACGATTGCAGTGACATACATTAGGCATGCGCGTGTCCGTTAAAATTGATGCGCAAACCGTGTATGTGCGCTCTCGGATCACTGAATAAAGTTTTTTGTTTGGGTGACGATTGTAATAAAGGTAAAGACGATTACGGTGACATGCAGAAGTCATACATTAGTGTGTATTATATTTATGCTCAAACAAAAATGTGCGCTCTCGGCTCACTGATCGATATAACATCGTATTTCTGCATGAACGCATTACAATATATTCACGTAGTTGTCAAAATGAATGGACTTTGAGTGTTTTATAACGGATGCTCGCCGAAGAAGTGTGCTTTGGAGAAGTTTGTGAGTATCAGTGGTGTTACACGGGCATCAGCTCCATATTGTTTGTTCTGACAGAGGAACTGTTCACTGATGACATCGACTTCAGATGGCTAAGTTTCCACACATTCAGAATAATTTTATTTTTCATTTGTATTGTAGTGTGTTTATTAATTATGAATGGACCCGTATAGTAGTTCTTCGAGGTCATTTAGCATCTCCCTGTGGTCTTGTTTGGTATGGCAGGTTGACTTTTGTTTATTTGTACTTTTTGTACTGTATAACTGAGCAGCGTAAGTACTTCTAAGTTGTAAAGAATGTCTGCAAAGTATGTTTGCAAAAAAGAACACTGAATGTTAATATTTTTTAATGTTTTTTTTTTTTTAAATAACATTGGCGGGGGTCTATGGGCCTTGCAGTATTTATTCGGAGAGGAGGGGGCCTTCGAGTAAAAAAGGTTGGGAACCACTGCATTAGGGAAACCTTAGTAAAACGCCTATAGAACGTTAGAGTAACGCTTGGTTGCTTTCCAAAAACCCTCATTTTATAAGCTATAATTAGAGCTTTAATTATCAATTTCAAGCTAATTAGGTTGCTCAACTATATTGGAATCAGTTAGTCTTATACAAAATATGAATCCAAATCAATAGTTCTTTATGCTAGTTTAGAAAAGTTCTGAAGGGTTCCTCCCTTTCTACTGCACATTTTAATGTTTTCATGTCTGATTTCACTCGTGCAAATGGTAGATTTTATTTGCACAAAATATAGTACTGATTTACACAACCATTTAGAAGTTTTGGGTTGGCAAGATTTTTGAATGAAGTCTCTTCTGCTCATTAAGGCTGCATTTATTTGATTAAAAATAGATTAAAAACTAGCCTGGATGCCAGCCGAACTTAGCCCCGTCCACAACATTTTAACTCGGGCAGTTCGGTCTGGACTTTCTCCATAGAGGAGTGATTATGCCCGAACAGAAACTGTTCGGACCAATGAAATTGTCAGGGCGGGCTTTAGACGATGATGGACAGATGATAAACAGTAGCGTAATCATCCACGTCATCAAAGGCGCTTGGGTTGAATTTGTCCTAAACGGAGAACTTGTTTGTATATGCATTCACCTTTACTATTTCTCTCAGAAATGATGATCGTGTTGGTAAGTACTCTGTGTATCCTTAAATTCTTTTTTTACAACACCGGCAAAGATCGTTTACACTCATTTTTTTCTTCTAACGTTAGGCTACTTATTCCAGCGTGCGACAGGGTTGCCAAGTTTTTACAACAAAACCCGCCCAATTGCTAACGTTACTCAAAACTAGCCAAAAACAAGCCCAATAGCTTTCCGGGGGGGGTTCTCCAAAAAGGCATTTGGGGGGTAAATATGTGTTATTTTGGCAGGGCTGCCTGCTAAAATTCGCATTCCTGGGTCTGTATATCACATAATTGGGGTCGCTTCAACCCGCGGACTTGGCAACACAGTGCAGTTGAGTTCTGTTGACATTTGACAACTAACGTTATGCGTCGCTCCGTTGCTCTGATTGGTTGTAGGTCTATCCAATTGAGGTCTTTCCTCGTTCGGTTGAAACACGCCCCCATAATCACAGCCCAATAGAGCAGTATCAAACTCAAATTCTGACTAGAATTGAGTATGACGACGTCAGGCTAATTAAAAACAGTAATATAATGAAATATTACAATTTAAAACAATAGTTTTCTATTTTAATACATTTTTAAATGTAATATTCCTGTGGTCAAAGCTGAATTTTCAGCATCATTACTCCATTCTTCAGTGTCACATGATCTTTCAGAAATCAATCTACTATGATGATTTGCTGCTCTACACTCTAAAAAAAAAAAAAAGGTTCTATATGGCACCAAAAAAGGTTAGTCGTCGTAATCATAGAGGAACCACTTTTGGTGCTATATAGCACCATATCTTATCATGTTCTGTATATGGTAGCGGTGCTATATAGCACCTTAGTCAAAGAACCGGTGAAGAACCTCTGAAGAACCGCTGAAGAACCGCTGAAGCACCAAAATTGCTATATAGCACTTAAAAAGGTTCCCCTATGATTACGAGCCAAGAACCATTTTTGGTGCCATATAGAACCTTTTTTTTTTAGAGTATATAAACATCTATGATTATTATCAATTTTGAAAACTGCTTAATATTTTTGTGGAGACCATTTCCTTGTAAGATTCTTTGATGAATAGAATTCAAAAGTATTTATTTAAAAAGAGAAATCTTTACTGTCACTTTTTAAGCAATTTAATGAATTTTTGCTGAATAAAAGTATTCATTTCTTCTTTTTTTTTAAGTATAACCAATATATCTGCTCTCAGCAATAATCATCCGCAATTGTATCAGCAAAAAAGTCTCTATTAGTGAATCCCGTATCATAGACATTCACACGTTACAATAGTTTGCTTTAAAAAAAAAAAAAATCACTGTAAATGTCCCAAAGAAAAGAAAGGCCAATCGTCATGCCTGAATTGCGTCCTGTGACACCGGCTGCCATCGATATGACGAGTGTGGAAAGCCCACTGACGTCTCAATGCATTACTCCTGACTCTCTGGATTCTCTCTACCTTGTGTGACAGCAGAACAGATCGGCGGCTGATGGCAGTTTTCTGGCTCTACACAGCACTCCTGAACACCTGGACGGGGATGACATTTTTGCCTGCAATTTATTTATTGGCTGCGGCTCGGTCTTCAACACCAGCAATCGCTCTGAGCTATGGATTCCATCTGCAACCCTACACTGGAGCTCTTTCATAGAGCAATGAGGGATGTTATAAAAGCTAAAAATAGTGCAATGGAAAAAAACTAAAAATTTGTAATGAAAAATTGCATCCTTTCAGACTCCTGAAGTACCTCAAGGCTCTGTCTGCGGACCATTAATGTTTTCACAACATTTTAACAATAAGACACCAAGACAAATTTATTTATTTATATCATAGAGAATAGATTAGATAGAGATTATCCTGGTTAAATAAAATAATAATAATAATAATAATAATAATAATATGTATATATAAATACACACACTTGCATGTATATATTTAAGATTTCTTTATATGTATATATAGATATATAAAATATTTATCTTTCTATATAATAAATGATATAAATATATATACAGTATATACATGCAAATATTTCTTAAATATATACATGAAGGAGTGTGTATTTATATATATGCACACACAATAATTATACATAGTACATATTATAAATATATAAATATTATTATTAAATACACACACACACACACACACACACACACACACACACACACACACACACACACACACACACACACACACACACACATATATATATACAAATAAATATACATAACATTGTTAATATAATTATAAGAAAAATTCATATATTGATATTCATTATATTGAAATATTAATATTAAATACAGATAATACTAAATGTTTTATATTTTTATAATTTATTTTGATATACATTTAAATACCTATTACTTGACTTATTATTTAATATACAATTATTTATCAAAAAATAAAGTAAAGTTAAGTAAAGTAATAATAAAGAAACAAACTAGGATGGGTAATATGAAGAAATGAGTGAATGATGGGCGTTCGAATCCTGCAGAAATTTGCAGGGCTCCTGTACAGGCCTCCACATCACCTACAATCACCATGACGGGTGGCGCAACTGAAACTAGACAAACCAAAATAAAATTGGTTTGAAAACCTGACAGTACGAATGAGTTGGTTTATCTGAAACAATAGCGTTACTTGAGCCCGGCAGTGAAGTTGAAAGCACCTTTAGATGTGCCATATCCTTTTGTAAGCTTCCTACCAAACCACACACGCTTTCACACACCCTAAATTTACAGCCATGCTTTTGGAGGTGTCAAACCGGTCTGTGTTGATAAAAGTAGTCATAATGTTTACAGTGTCAGATTTACCACACAGAAATACGCAGGTTGTGTTGTATCCACCATTTCATGATAACCGCTCCTGTCAGTGTCCTCAAGGACTGGACGAGCCAATATACAACACATCGCTTATGATCACCAATATAACACACACGTCCTATAAAGTGGTCAACTCCGCTGGGCGGTGGAAGAGTAAATAACCGAAAGAAAAGAGTAACCTTGACCGCACCGTCTCGCACACACACACGCGCGCACGCTCGGACATGTCTCCTGTGTGAAGGGGAGCTTGATTGAGGGGCTCTATTATGGATGAGCTTAAAGGAAACCTCAGTGATGGATGACAACTCGCTCTAGTCACCTTCACATATCCCAGCATCCTCTCTGTCCAGCTGCCGCCCAATTCTGCTGACAGATGCAAAACACATCCGCCAGCCGGGATAAAGAGGGAGAGAGAGAAAGAAAGCAGAGGAGGGAAAAGAAGGATGAACGGAGGACAGGAGGACATACAGCAGAGAGAATTAAAAATCTATTTTCTATTTCTGTTTGAAATCTAATACATTTGTTTATGAGACTGTCTGCAAGAGAAAAATGTCATTTGGTGAAATGGCGAGGTGTGTGAGCGCAAGCATTGATCCTGTCAAATGTTAAAAGTCACAGTGATTAATACTGAAGGCTGTAAAACAAACGTAAAGGAATATGAGCGAGCTTCATTTGTGTAGCAAAACTCAGAATGACAACACGTACAAAGACGCAAGCATCTAACGTTGTGCTTCGCTTCATTTCTTTTGCAAAGCATCAGTCAAACTATCAAACTAAGATCAAATTTGCGATATGGCACACAAACAATGCAATTAAATACGTATATAGTTTGTTGCAGTGTTGGCAAAAGCACCGACGTCAGTACTGAAATTTTTAAAATGTGAATATACCAGCATTCCCTCTAGCACTGTTGGACGGATTCTTAAACACCTCTGATTGGCCATTGTGTTCACAAGCTCAACATACATATACATATATATATATACACTGTATATACGCACAACATACACTATTAGAGCTCCGGAGGTTGACGTCACACAATCTAAACTCCGCCATTTTGCAGGCAAACAGCGGAGCGCTAGAGCGGCTGTAGCATTAGTATCTATAGTGGTCAAACAATCATTTAAAACCAGACCTTACTTTTTCAACATGGTGGACAGCTGCTGTGCGCCAAGAACACAACAACAGGCGGGGGAAAGCAAAGGGGAAATCATTTTATTGTATTAAGTTGTTGTTGAAATGCCGTGAATTTCAGTTTATTCTTCATTCTAACTACTTTTGCCTCACGATATTAAATACGATACTTAATCATGAATAACTTAAGTGCTTTTATATATAAATAACATTCAGAAATTGTAGGCTATTTGAAACTAAATTAAGGATCAATAAATAAATATTGAAACCAAAAAAATTATAAATTACATTTATTGATTATGACTGATTTTATTTGACATGCACAACACGGACCGATGGGACAGATCCACACAGCGGCGCGCTGTTTTGGACGAGTTTGTGTTAAACGCTAACAGCAATCTATTCACATAATGTTTTCCATCTTCCTGAAACAGGAAAGGGGCCATCTCAAAACTGTTCCCACAAAGTTGGACATTGTCCAAAATGTCTTGGTATGCTGAAGCACTAAGAGTTCCTTTCCCTGGAACTAAGGGGCAATGCCCAACCTCTGAAAAACAACCCCACACTATAATCCCCCCTCCACCAAACTTCACAGTTGGCACAATGCAGTCAGTCAAGTACCGTTCTCCTGGCAAACGCCAAACCCAGACTCATCCATCGGATTGCCAGACAGAGAATCGTGATTCGTCACTCCTGAGAACATGTCTCCACTGCTCTAGAGTCCAGTGTCGGCGTGCTTTACCCCACTGCATCTGACGCTTTGCATTGCATTTGATGATGTAAGGCTTGGATGAGCTGCTTGGCCATGGAAACCCTTTCCATAAAGCTCTCTAGGCACTGTTCTTGAGCTAATCTGAAGGCCACATGAAGTTTTGGAGGTCTGTAGCTATTGACTCTGCAGAAAGTTGGCGTCTTCTGTGCATACACCTGTGGCCATGGAAGGATTGGAACACCTGAATTCAATTATTTGGAGGGGTGTCCCAATACTTTTGGTAATAGAGTGTATATGTCTGTTATTGGCTCCAATAATTAACGCTTCAAAAACATGTTGTAAATAGACGTCTTTGACACTCTTCACCGTGTTTCAAGCATCTCAGAGCGGCTTGCGTCACAGTAAATATTGCAAACTCCATCTCTGCATGTGCTTAACATCCTTTTGGGAATAGGGCTGCACGGTATATCGCTTTAGCACAGATATCGTGATGTGCAATGTCAAATATAGGGATCGTAGTTGATCCGTGATCTGTACGTGCCAGCTGCTCCCCGATCGGAATGTATTGCAATTTATGGATTAATTGCAAAGTTTAACCATCATAGAGTGAAAGTTTTTATCATTTGCATGTGCTCATCTTGTCATTTTACTTGCATGCAGTTTTCTGTGCGCGGACAGGGAGCCGTGCAGACAGCATGTGAACACAGAATTCAGTTCTCTTTCTCCTCTATTTGTGCTTGAAAGGGCATGTGACAAAAGTAAGTCAAAATGCCCACCTCGGCGAGTTTCTTCATAAACGCAGTCGGTTTGTAAACAGAGAAAGAAAACAGTCTGTGCAGTCGTTTTAAAGTGACAGAAGCCTAATATACCCGCAGCTGTTTGTGTCACAAATGTTAATCAAACAAAAAAAGAGAAAATCACTTTTGTAGCTTTAACAAAGATACATTGTATTAATTAATTAATTTAATTTATACAGTGAAGACTATGCAGTGTTATTTTTAGTGGTGCGCATAGATTAATTTTTTTTTATCTAGATTAATCTCACTGTAATCTTGGAATTAATCTAGATTAAAATGGCTCATTTGAATTCTGCCGAAGGCATTCAGAATATGTGTGCTCGTAAGTGATCGTTTGTCTTTTTGTAGTTTGAATAATAAATAACTTCTGTCCCTTTATGACCTGACGCACACATGGATCCCAAACACTGTTCCTGTGAGCTGGTTACGACTGTGTTTACGTTAAAACTCACCAAGATGGGCATTGAGACATTTTTGAGTGTATTTGACCATTAATAAACTGGAAAAAGGAGCTCATTTTTGCACCTGTATGTCAGAGGCGGCTTTATTGCGGTATGTGTGTGTGTGTGCTTCAGATGCGAGCGCGAAATCTGCGGGAATTAGTAGAATTAACGTTATGTGCAACCCTGTGCGAAATTCAGACCGGTCACACCAATTCTAACATGCTAAAGAAATATCCAACAGAACACCCGTTCGCAATGTTCAGAGGATTAAACGGACTGAATGAGAGAAGGCGGTTGCGTGTCAACTCGCTGTCGGTCGGAGAGGAGAGCGCAGCTGATATCGATACTGTAGAAAATGAGTATCGTATCGTTTCAGATATTTCAGTATCGATACTTAGCGAAATATGGATATTTTTGACAACACTAGTAGGCATTCAGAAAGGTTCGTTCTCTCGCCCCCTACAGTGCAATTCGGCTAGGTATACATCCGCGCTAAAATATCAAGGTGAAAGTCATCATAGCTTGCGTAGTATAGACCCAGCTCCCAACCCAACTTTGAGAATAGATTAACGAAGATATTTTTTTTATCGCCCGATAAGAGTCTCATGTTAACGCAGCACGTTAACGCCGATAACGGCCCACCACTAGTTTTTTTTTTTTTTGATTATTCAAATGTCTATACCTGAAAACTGTTAGATTTACCTGAAAAAACAAAGCTATTGTATTTATTGTATTTGTTCTATTGTAATTTGTTTATTATTTTCAATGCCGATGCACTACCCTACAAAATTAAAAAACGAAATAAACAAACAAAATATTGCAATGAATTTTTTTCTGATGTATTACATAGTATACAGGGAGTGCAGAATTATTAGGCACGTTGATTTTCTGATCATATTTTTTTTCCAGGCACATTTGACCAATTCCAAACCACAGTAATCCTAATAACTACTATTGATTTAGTATTTAATAATGTATAAGTGATATATAATTGTTCATGAAGGCTGGAAATGAAAATCACCTTATATTCAGGTGTGCAGAATTATTAGGCATGTTTTCTTTTACAGATAAATTGAGCCAAAAAAGAGATTTAACTCAGACTGAAAAGTCAAAAAGTATTAAATGCCCATGAGAAGGATGCAATACTAATGCAATACTAGACATTGCAGTTAAGGCATGACCATTGGACAGTGAAATGCTCGTTGGGTCAGCAGGGTCAGACAAAAACAGGTGGTGAAGAAAAGACACCTGTTAACTGCAAAAGAATTAAGAATTAAGGTGAAGAATTAAGGGTGAAACCATCAGGAACCCTTTAGCCTCGACGCATGTGGCAGGGCATTCAGGCCATCAGCGACTACAAACCCACCCACTCCACCCCCGCAGCCACTGATGTCAACTTCCTGAACGAGCTAAATTACTTTTACGCTCGTTTTGAAAGAGACAACAGAGAAACTGCCACCAAGCTCAAACCCTCAGCTGACCCACCAATCACACTCTCCTCCACAGATGTCTGCAAGGCACTGAGCCGGATCAGCGCACACAAGGCTGCTGGACCAGACAACATCCCTGGACGTGTGCTCAGGGCATGTGCGGAGCAGCTCGCTGGGGTTTTTACAGACATTTTCAACCTGTCTCTTGCCCAAGCAGCTGTACCAACATGCTTCAAACGCACTTCCATTGTGCCAGTGCCGAAAAGCTCTAGCCCGAGGTGCCCTAATGACTACCGCCCTGTAGCACTCACACCCATCGTCATGAAGTGCTTTGAGCGGCTGGTCCTGGAACACCTAAAAGACTCTCTACCATCCACATTGGACTCACACCAGTTTGCCTACCGCAGCAATAGGAGCACAGAGGATGCCGTTTCCATGGCACTGCACTCTGTGCTCACTCACCTGGACAATAAGAACACTTACGCACGCATGCTGTTTGTTGACTTCAGCTCAGCATTCAACACTGTCATCCCATCCAAGTTAATTGCCAAACTTGGAGACCTGGGCATCAACACTTCAATGTGTAACTGGATTTTGGACTTCCTAACTGACAGACCCCAGAATGTTCGTTCAGGATCCACCTGCTCCACATCCATCACACTCAACACTGGCGTACCACAGGGCTGTGTGCTAAGCCCGTTTCTCTACTCCCTCTTCACCGCCGACTGCAAGCCTGTGTATGGATCTAATTCCATCGTCAAGTTTGCGGACGACACAACGGTGATTGGTCTCATCAGCAACAACGATGAGACTGCCTACAGGGAGGAGATCCAGCACCTGGCCACATGGTGCGCTGATAATAACCTGCTCCTCAACACCACCAAAACGAAGGAGCTCATCGTGGACTTCAGGAAGGAGTCAAGAGGCACACACGACACCATCCACATCAATGGAATGACTGTTGAGCGTGTCTCCAGTTTCAAGTTCCTGGGGATCCACATCTCGGCGGACATGTCGTGGACGACCAACACCTCCAGCCTGGTCAAGAAGGCTCACCAGCGCCTCTTCTTCCTGAGGACACTGAGGAAGAATCAGCTCTCCTCGGCTATCCTGGTGAACTTCTATCGCTGCGCAATAGAAAGCATCCTGACCAACTGTGTGGCAGTGTGGTATGGGAGCTGCTCTGTTGCGGAGCGCAAGGCACTGCAGCGGGTGGTGAAAACTGCCCAGCGCATCACAGGGACTCCACTGCCTGCCATCGAGCACATCCAGAGGAAACGCTGTCTGCATCGAGCTCGCAGCATCCTCAAGGACTCCTCTCACCCAGCCCACAGACTGTTTTCTCTCCTGCCCTCCGGCAGGCGTTTCAGGATCCACCGGACCAGGACCAGCAGACTTCAGAACAGTTTTTTCCCCAGAGCTGTCTCTTTATTGAACTCAAACCCCCGTTGATCCACTTCCCTCATAAACTGATAACTCTCCTACCTCACATCTTCCTTCACTTTATTTGCACTACCGACTGTTTATCACAGTAACAACTGTTTACATATGCATCCTGCACTGCCATATCTTAACTGGATTATGCTCATTTGCACTGCCGACTGTATTTATAGTACCAATGTTTACATTTGCATTTTGCACCGTACTTCTAACTGTAATATGCAACCACTTTCCACTGCACTTTTACACTTTTCTCCGGATAGCTCTGTCCATAATTTATTGCACTACCCTAATCCACTGCTATTCCTCATATTAGCCTAACATATTATTGTATACCTCTATCTGTAAAATTCTGTTTATAGTAATAGCCATCTGTATATTGTATTCATAGTACATATTCACCTGTAAATTCTGTTTATAGTAATAGCCATCTGTATATTTATTCACTGTACATATTCACCTGTAAATTCAGTTCTGTTTATAGTAATAACGTCTCTCTATTTATACATATTTATATATATTCAGTACATATCCATGTCCTGCACTTACGCATCCATTGTATATCCTGCACTTGCTGCTATTGCACTTCTGGTTAGACCTAAACTGCATTTCGTTGCCTTGTACTTGTACTTGTGTAATGACAATAAAGTTGAATCTAATCTAATCTAATCTAGTCTCCAGCGCCACCATTTTCCAGAGCTTCAACCTACCTGGAGTCTCCAGAAGTGCAAGGTGTCAGGATCTCAGAGACTTCAGTTAGGTAAAGAATCCTAAAAAATGACCCCCACTAGATAAGAATCACAAGCTGAAGTGTTGTAAAATACATGAAGAAGGTTTTTGTATAGGCTGCCAGATTCTGGAAGATGAATTCTTCAAACAGTGGTACTAGAGGATGTGGTGCTGGTCCTTCAAGAGTCACTCTCAACCTATCTGTCCATAAAGCCTATAAAAAAACCTTCTTCATGTATTTTACAACACTTCAGCTTGTGATTCTTATCTAGTGGGGGTCATTTTTTAGGATTCTTTACCTAACTGAAGTCTCTGAGATCCTGACACCTTGCACTTCTGGAGACTCCAGGTAGGTTGCAGCTTTGGAAAATGGTGGCGCTGGAGACTAAAGGGTTCCTGATGGTTTCACCCTTAATTCTTCACCTTAATTCTTAATTCTTTTGCAGTTAACAGGTGTCTTTTCTTCACCACCTGTTTTTGTCAGATCCTGCTGACCCAACGAGCATTTCACTGTCCAATGGTCACGCCTTAACTGCAATGTCTAGTATTGCATTAGTATTGCATCCTTCTCATGGGCATTTAATACTTTTTGACTTTTCAGTCTGAGTTAAATCTCTTTTTTGGCTCAATTTATCTGTAAAAGAAAACATGCCTAATAATTCTGCACACCTGAATATAAGGTGTTTTTCATTTCCAGCCTTCATGAACAATTATATATCACTTATACATTATTAAATACTAAATTAATAGTAGTTATTAGGATTACTGTGGTTTGGAATTGGTCAAATGTGCCTGGAAAAAAAATATGATCAGAAAATCAACGTGCCTGATAATTCTGCACTCCCTGTATGTCAATCTTAGAGATAATGATATTATAACATTATTATTATTATTATTATTATTTATATTCAATTGTTTGGCTTCCTAAAAACACCAGAGTGAATGTGGACTGAGACACTATCACAACTAAATAGGGGTCAGTGTAATTTTAGTATCATAATATAAAAGAGATACTAGTATAGTTTTTGTTCATATTTTGAATTAGTTTTTTAATTTTTTTTTTTTATATATATAAATATTTTTTTTTATAACTATATATTTTTATATCGTTTTTATTAATTTATTTCAGCTTTAGTTATTTTAGTAAATATTTAAAACTATTGAAAATGAAAGATGATGCTTTGGAAACAAGCTGAAATATCTTTTTTATATTTTTATTTTATGTCATTTAAAAGTTTATTTTACTTCATATCAAGTAAAGAATTTTTTTTAATGGTTTAATTCTAGTTTTAGTTAACTATAATGACCCTGTATTGAGTCTTTTAATTCTAGGTCAATGTAAATGCAAAGGCTTTTTTATTTTATTCTGTACAATTTGGTCACTGGAAATTGTTGGAAACTCTTAATTTTGCTCTCAAAGTGCACCAGATTGATGCATTTAACTTTAAATACACAGAAAAAAAAAAAAATTCCATGGGACCGTCATGTCCCTGGACCCCCCTAGAAAGTCTGAGGTCCAGCCAACCAAAGTCCTCTGGAAAATACTGAACCGTGTACTTTAAGCACACAATCAAATCAAAATGGTCTCACTGTGCACGACAAACGATGCTAAAATGTGTAAGCACATGTGATTGACAGCACGAGTCGGAGTCTCCACGTGCGTTTCTACCTTGCTGCTGAGTCATAATGAGGACGGCACTGAGCGTGCTCCGAGAAGAACGGGGTCACCGCAGCAACGCCGACCGGCTGATGGGCACCAAATGAACAAATTATGACGCGGCCCCCGGATTGTGATGGGGTCAAACGCCCCCCACCCCGCGCTCAGCCCGCGCTCGCCCTCGTTCGCCCCCCGCTCGCCCTACACTGACAGTTCAATTTCCCTCCAACGCCCCGCATTCGGCCCCCATTCGCCCCGTGCTAATTATGAATGAAAAGTTATCAGCCGGCTCCCCCGGCGTGCGCTTAAACAGTATTTCAGAGCAGATCCGCACGTCAAAATGTTATTAGAAACGGGAGGAGCCGAGGCAGATAGTTCGCACACTGACCCCGGATCGGCTAAATACCGCCGCTAACCATCCCAGAATGCATCGGAGTGTCTCTCTATTTCACACACCGTTATTTCATCTGTACCCGTGCCTGCCAAAGTCACACACACACGCGCGCGCAGCAGTGTCATATGAATATATTTTCATACATCTGCATGCACGCAGCTAAGAAAGACCAGCTGTGTGACGTGACACACCATAATAAATGACCACGTTTGAATGCATGTATGTGCGAGCGAGAGAGATGAGGTTTATCCACCGTGACTAAGATTATAGCGGCCTGTAATGTATTTATGCATAGCATTGACTTTAAATAAGCCCTTTCTCTTTCTCTCAATCTCACCCTTTATTTCAGCTCTGATTAGCCTGCCCGCCGAGGCTCGTGGGTAGTATTCTAATGACCTGTGCCTAACAGCTTCTAGCTGCGCAGCGGCCCGGTCCTGACGAGCCTGTCAATCAAAGCACCCGCCCAACGCGGTGATACAGGTCGCCGGGGCAACCCTGCAGTGATGGACAGGAGGAGAATAGGAATTCTGACAGATGGAAGTTGAAAAGTTTTCTCGGGCTCCAGGATATCAAGGAGCGTGTGTTATCAGTAATCATAGTTCAACCACAGCGCTGTTCTTGGTTTAATAGCATGTTCGTATACTGAAAGTAATAATTCAGTATGACCTTTGCATGCTTTTTGGGGCATTTTTGACCATTTTTAATAAAACTAGAATGCTAATAATATCAGAAAAAAGCACAGGAAATTGGAGACCATGAAGGAATTGATCTGGAAATTGGAATATATGATACAATACAATTTAAAGTCACAGATTGGGATGTACACGAAACTAAAAATCAGTTTGAATTAAATTAATAGAAAACGTATTTATTAAACACAATATTATTAAAAAAGAAAAGATGCATTAACAATCCTTCGCTAACCAGTCCTTCGCCACCATTTTCTCCACAATTGTTTTATTTTTTTCTAATGTTCAAATATTTTAAAAACATACATTTTGGCATTAGTCTGGTTTCTTATTCAATCTTAACAATTTTTAAATCGCTCCACTGAAAAAAATCTTTAAAGAACAAAATGGCAGAAAAAAAATGCTATAAAATCTCTAAATTATTTCCTTAACTGTCACCGTCCCGCTGGCGGGACACTTGGTGTGCTTTTTTTGATTGCTTTTTTTGTATCATATATTTTAGTAATTATCATAAATTAGGTATCATTCGAAAGCTTACAAACTTAAAATTCTTCCTGTGAAAACCGTTTTGAAATCGGACGTTGCGTTACCATGGACATGGTAATCTAAATTCTTCTAGCAGGCTCCTCCCCTAGTGGGCGGTGTCATGATTCATATTACAACATTTATTTTAACTACTTTATAATAAAAAAAAATTCTAATCTTGACAAAACATATCGTCGGAAAGGTCTCAAGGTTCCATATTTGGTGTCTGTTTTGTGATGGAAGTGATATTTGGACAGAAATGTACAGGCAAATGCATAAAAAAACAATCAATAGAATGTGGCTATTTTTGGTATTGTGCCTAAACAAAATCTCATGGGAACTTCAATTTTTGTGATATCATCTTCAAATTTGGAACACAACTTGGCTTTCATTTTTAAGTATTTTTTTTTGTAAAATATATATTTCATATAAAGTAAAAAATATTTAGTACAGTATTTTTCTTTTCCAGTAAATGTCAACTTTTTTCATACTTTCATATTTTAAATCGCTTTCACTTCACTAATAATCTGCCGAGTATCTTCTTTAAAGCTACACTGTGATATTTTCCCCCATCTAGCGGTGAAAAGGTATATGACCATCCAGTGAATATTAGTTTCTCTTCCTCTCAATTCCGATTTCGTTTTAACTCCTACGGTGGGCGATTTAGTCCAAGATTAATATGGCTTCCAGTTCGACCTGGTCCACATTCGACACGGTGCCATCGAGTGTTAAAACGCAAAAGGCGAAGCTTGAATTCACGGGTATGTCCCTCTTTGGCTGATGTACTTTCAAGATGGAGGGGCAACATGGCGACCCGCATTCGAACCCCTCACCCGTATGTATTTTCAATGGCATATTATAAACTTACGAGAATACTTTATTACTTGAAAGAAGTAAATATACATTAATGAGCACATATATTTTTGAAAGAACTAATTGTTTTTAGCTAAGAATAAACTAAAAAAGTTACACAGTGTAGCTTTAAAACAAGACCAAACAAAGCATTTTTGAATTACAGCCATTTATGTTTGAATAGTGCATTTTCATGTCTATTCTCAAAAAGGGGGGTGACAGTAAAGGGGTTAAGGGCATGTGAAGAGTTCAGATGCAAAAACCTCTAAGTCCGTCTGAAAAGTTTTCTTTTAAATTTGCTTTTTTTTTTATCATGTTCCTATGTGTAGGTTCAGTAATTTCACTTTAATGGCAATGAAAAGGTTATTAGTCAGTTATTGAAATGCCTTATTTTCAAAACTGTAACTTTAGTCAATTCATTGGTATTTAACCAGTTTGTCTTTTGCTACAAAACCAGCTAAGTTCAAGTGTGCTGTTTTTTGCAAAAACCTCTAAGTCCACCTCTTTGGACAACAAGACATAGTAAACCGCTGTAAAATCACTAGCAACTAGAATGATTGCAAATGATGAAAGCAGAATTCAAAATGTAACAATGAAGAAACTGATCCTCACAGTAGGGGAGCTGTGATGCAAGTGACTTTCACCTCTGTTTCAGTCAGAGTTTTACAGCAGCACAAGGAATACAGCTGTGTTTACATGCTAGTCGCAAAGTCATTGCAACAGCAACGATGGACAAAACAGGATAAAACATGCAATTGAAAGCCAGCTCATATAGACACCAAGCCTGACGTCGTCATACTCAGATTCTAGTCAGAATATGAGTCTGATACTGCTCCATTGGGCTGTGATTATGGGGGCGTGTTTCAACCGAACCAGGAAAGAAAATGCCTCTGCACTCAATTGGATAGACCTACAACCAATCAGAGCAATGGATTAAGTTCTAACCGTAAGGATTAGAACGAATTCAATACAAGCACTCTTTGGTGACATGGATGATGACGTTACTGTTTATCATCTGTCCATCATCATATAAAGCCCACCCTGACAATTTGATTGGTCCGAACAGCTCTGGTTCGAGCATAGTTGCTCCACAACGGATCAAGTCCAGACCGAACTTCCTGACCTCAAATGTTGTGGGCGGGGCTAAGTTCGGCTGGCATCCAGGCTAATACACACTGTAATTCATCTTGAAATAATACGATTTGATTCGTGTATTCTGATTGGTTTCTGTGGATTTAGAGGCTTTTACTGACAAAGGCGTTGGCGTTTAATGGTTTCTGCCAACGAACCGGTATTTCTGAATGGGCTGACGCTTAGCGGATTTGAAGCCAAAATATTTGATGAACGTATACTATGTGCGGAGAGCATTCACTCAATATCATCATTTTTGACGGAGGTGGCATTTAGCGGCTTCTGCATCTGAACTCTTCATGTTTTCCTGAAAATTACACTGTTCATGGAAATCTCCAATTCATTCCTATGGGATGATCTGCAAAGCTTGTCTGAGGTAGCAATTGAACCCAAGGAGGGCGGAACTTAGCAAAGTGTCCTTTGACAAGTCTGTCTTTAAGATTTTGAAACCTGCGTACTTTCGCTATTCTGCCATCAGCCAGTTCGGAAGATTTCAAGCTAACTGATCTGAGCCAGTTTACACAATAATTACTTCAGGTCTACTAATATGTTTGGACAAGTGGCTATTTTTGTTAGAACAGAAAAAAATAAGGTGGACTAACTTTTTTAAAGGTTAGGGGGTCAGTACCTTTTTTATACACCATATTTTATAAGAAATAAATATTTGTATTACAAATTATTTGTATTGTATTACAAATAAAGGTATTTCAAATGTTTCAAATAAAATGTTCTTTTTAACTTGAAAAAGAATTAGCACCATTTTCAACATGGATAATAACATGAAATGCTTCTTGAGAAGCAAATCATCATATTAGAATGATTTCTGAAGGATCATGTGACACTGAAGACTGGATTAATGATGCGGACAATTCAGCTTTGATCACAGGAATAAATTACATTTTAAAATATATTCAAACTGTTATTACTAATAATAGGTAGTTTGTAGCAAGCGGTAATGCATCTGAAATGCCAGCCACTCGTTAGCATTTATTAACTTTTATATTTATATGAATAAATTGTCCTTTCAACAAAAAATATCACTATGTATGCATATAGTTAGTGCGGTCTTTCTGAACATATGAAAATGTAAAAAAAAACCACAAAATAGCTCAAACAATAAGATCAAGGTCCAGACCCCACTAAGAATCTTTTGGTTGAAATATGACAGCAGTGCCGGTCTACAAACACGCGTATAGACTGTGTGTGTTATTGTCGGGAGGTGTCTGTGGGCCGCAGGGATATTACAGTTCATGTGTCAATCCTAAAAGAGAAAGACACAGATAGTATTTGAGAAGAAATGACCACACATGCTTCATTCATCTCTTAGTGACATCTCTCCCTCCCTCTCGCTCTCTTGACATCCCTCTCTCCCTGACACAGGACTCTCACGGGAGAGGAAGGAGCCTTCATACTGCAAAAGGTCAACAATCACATACGCTGACAACACACACACACAAGCTGGACACACACTAGTGGAGAAGAAAGAGGGAAGGCAATGAAAAACCAATCTATAATACAACAGGACAAAGAAACAAAGAACATACAAGACATCTAGATGGACACGAATAAAAGACTGGAGAGGAAATGACAAGAAGTACAGTCAGTCGGACATTAACGCAAAATAAACCTGAACAGAATGAATAAACAGTTAAATGTACACTTTAGCAGTCATTTCATACTTATAACTCAATGACCGATCAGAATAAAGTATTCCAGAGAGCTGTGAAACAACAACACAAATAGTCAGAAAAAGGGCAAACACACACACACACACACACCTGTAAGGCTGATGCGCTGGGTGAGATTGAGAGTCCCTGCAGGTCAGACAGTAGACTAGGAGACAGGATGGAGCTCTTGGGTGTGGTCACCGGTGCCGGAGCGACTGCAAATACAACAACAACAACATTAAAACTAGGGGCCCTATAATACACCCGGCGCAATGCGGCACCAGGCATGACGCAAGTGTTTTTTGCTAGCTTCAGCTCGACGCAATTATCATTCTCACGTCCAGCGCCACGTTGTTTAAATAGCAAATGCACTGGCGCCCATCTGTTCGCCCATGGGTGTGCTGGTCTGAAAACGAGGGGTGTTCAGGCGCATTGTTGGCACTTTGCTATTTTGAGGCAACTGAAAACGACTGCGCCATTGACAAACAAAAACCTCAAATGTCAAAGGTGCAGTATTTTTTGTGTTATTTAAAGGGCGCGTTAGTAATATGCACCTATAGGCGGGTTCACAACGAGCGTACACTCTGCTTATTATACACACAGGGACGCAGCAGAACAAAAATGTTTAATAGGGTTGGGAACCGAGAACCGGTTCTTATGCAGAACCGAAACTGATTTGTGAAAAATACCAGAACCGCGCGAAATTGCTTAGTTTCGGTTCCGAAAACGGTTCTGGTGCAATGTGTGTGCGAAGCGCTGGAAGCGTATCCTTTCATAGCGAGTGACAGCCAGTGTTGCCAACTCCGTGATTTTCCCGCTTTCCCGTTTTCCACTGTTGCCGCGGGCTGTGTTTCATGTCCGCGGGTTGAAACGATTGTGCAATTGCGCGGGTTTTGTTGTGAAAACCTGGCAACCCTGGCTCACCTCATCATGAATATTAATTACGTTGCCTGCCGCTTCCAGGAGTGAAACGCAGTTCAGCACTGAAAGCCCTCGCGCTACACATTTACGGTTTTGCGTCACATATTTTCTCGTTGACCACCAGCATGGCGAAGAGAAAGTCACAAGTATGGATTCATTTCCAAAGAATGAATGATAATGAAGCAAAATGTAACACGTGAAAAGTTAATAACATGCAAAGGCTGCACTAGCAATTTGACAAAACATTTGCTACAGCACAGAGTGCCACAGGGCTTATACCAGATTTATAGTGAAAGGACATATATATATATTTGTCAACCGTTGAGTCACCATGGTTTAGGTGAGCGTTTAGGCACAATTACCTTTGTAATGCTGAATTGCAATTTATTATTTACAAGTTCACTGAATAACTGAATTACTATTAAATTAATATATAACTAATTAATAAATATAACTAATAAATATAATTTATAACTTGGTTTTATTCAGAGACAGAGAGATAAAATGTAATAAGACAATTTCAGAGGTGAAACAAAATTCATTTGAAAAAAAATGTGTTGCAAGAATGGCTTAATTAAAACTGTAATATATGTACAGTACAGGACTTTTTTGACATTGCCAACCTGTAAATAAATTTTAGAGCAAGTAATAAACACAAAATGGATTGTTTGAGTTGCGTATTGTGCCTTTTTCCTTTACCACTATTTGTTTAATACTTTTAATGGAACCGGAATCGGAACCGGAATCGTTAGGCGGAACCGGAACCGGAACCGGAACCGGAAAATTTCTCACGATTCCCAACCCTAATGTTTAAATATTGAAAATATAAGGATTCCTCTCTGGAGAAGCGTCCGGTCTTTACGCTCATTTTTTTATCTGTAAATCATTACTATGGGTCACCCTTTTCATCTCTGTCTTAGGGTTTTTGCAAATATTTAACCAATAAAAAGCTATATATGATGATCCAAAATACGGCAGCAGGCCTGCCCAAAGTATGGGGCAGGGCGCAGTGCCAGGTACCAGAAACTGGAACGTGAAAGGTTTCAAACCTAAAAATTATGCCATAGAACTTAATTTTTTATTATTAAGACACCCTTTAAAATGGTTTTCTTAGTCTGTTAATTTGTTCACCACCTGACATTTTGGGGGTTTACGATAACAAAACATAAAATAATATGTATTATTTAAATGTACTAAAAATTACTTCAAACTAAACAGGTTTAATAGAATAATGCGATACATGTCATGAATTTATCAAATTATTTTAAAGGTCCTGTTCTTCGTGATCCCATTTTTCAAACTTTAGTTAGTGTGTAATGTTGCTGTTAGAGCATATATAATACCTGTAAAATTATAAAGCTCAAAGTTCAATGCCAAGCGAGATATTTTATTTAACAGAAGTTCCCTTTCAAAGCCTACAGCGAACGGCCGGTTGGGACTACATCTCTGTACATCCTGCTTTAATTACGTCAGTAGAGCAGTTTGTCGACTAACCTCCGCCCACAAGAGTACGCGAAAAAAGGGGCGTGGTCTTGTTGCTCCCGCGTGGATAAGAGGAAGTGTTGCGTTCGGTTGCGTTTGTATATTTTGTTTGTCGCCATGTCGTCGAGATGCTGTTATTTTCATCCCGGAGTCAAGTCACCTTTGTTTGGCTTTCCCAGGGACGCTGTACTTAGAGATCATTGAGCGCATGCATCCCCGTTATGGTAAGAGGCGTGACCTTTCCGGTAACGTGCGCTCTGTGTGCGCTAAGCTGCTGTCCAATCACAACACGGGAACCGCTGGCACAATCAGAACTCTTTACGTGTTTCTGAATGAGGGACTTCATAGAACAGGGAAATCTGTCAAGCCGTTTTGAGGACAGTGAAAACAGCAGTATACAGATAAGTAAATTGTGTGAAAAATACTGTGTTTTTTTACACGCGAAACATGAACACATGTTATATTGCACACTGTAAACACAATCAAAGCTTCAAAAAAAACACGAAAAACGGGACCTTTAAAAGGAAATAATGCACTTCATGTCTAAATATGCCTGTCATGTCATTGACCCACATATAAACTAAAGGCTAATGTTTTATGTATTTGAAGAGCGGAGAAGAGTGTCTAGTCTAGAATTTGTCGTAGAGTCATAGCAAATACGGTCTTAAACAGCCTGTGCAAAGCAAGAGATTTTGGTCAAGCGACAGAAAAACAACTGAACATAGCTACAGTAAACTTTATAACCTGCAAGTTGATGAAAACAATGTGATGCACATATAGCATCCATTTTAGCTTGATTTCGGTAAAATGTTAACAATATAATACATATTGTATTGTCAAATTTTATATTGTGACTTTATATGTTTAATTGTTTTTAAAAATATAGTGTTGTTTTACATTTCCTGAAAAATAGAGGTTTTGGCCATACAAGGTTTCCGTCCAACACAAAAAATATATATCTCTACATTCATCTGCCCTGTTCTAAGACCTAGTGAGCTGCCTAACTAGACAACATTTTAAGGCATCTTAAGTTAAGGTTTCTGAAGTTTGTTTACTTTTAACTCCATTCTGCAGATTTCCCCCTCAAAATCAGGGGGAACATATTTTTCAAATTCATTTATAAAGATTTTAAAAAGTCTTAGTTTAAAAACAGAAATATATATAAAAAGATTTTTTAACTCAACTCATCAAAACACAAAAATGACAACTGTATAGAAACAAACTTACAGTCGTCCAGATCAAGAAGAGACACTTCCTTTTTCTCAACCTGCTGAAAATACACACAAACATTAAAGTAAAAAAATGGATGGCAGATGTTACACACATTGAATATGCAGCAAAACTTCATATTAACACTTGTTTTTTTTTTACCTTTGTGACCGGTTTGGACTGGACAGGTTTAGGTTTTGTGTTTTTCTTCTGATCTGTTCCCGAGTCTGAATTTGAATCCAGTTCAGATTCTGATCCGGATTCAGACGAGCTCTCTGACGAGGAACTCTCAGAGTCTGATTCACTTCCGGATCTGGATTCGTCCTTTACAGCATTCCCATTCTTTTGCTTCCTGTCAAGATCACACACACACAATTGAGTTATTTGTTGGAGTTCACAAGCCAAATTAAAAGCAAAATCATATTAAAGGGGACCATGTATGCCCTTTTATAAAGTCTTGATTTTGTTTTTGGGCTCTACTATAATAGGTTTTCAAGCTTGAATGTTCAAAAACCGCAGAATTATTCACATATTTTATATTGTTGCAGCTTCTCTCTTCCCAGTGTGTCAGTAACACTCGGTTTAGTTCCAGTCTCTAAGAAGCCCCTCTTTCCGAAAAGCGCAAATGTGCTATGATTGGTCAGCTCGACGAGTGTGTTATGATTTGTCAACCACTTCAAATTTGTTTTGGAAATGTCACACCCCTAACCATAACCGCCCCTAACCACAACTTGACTACAATATTTATCTACAATAAACACCTAAATACTTATGGTCATATTTGACAACCTGTTCAATAATGAACTTCCTTAAGAACATTTCAGTATTCAAACATCAAAAGGGACATTGTTTGATAAGTCTGATACAGAGAGCGAGAGAGAGAGAGAGACAGAGAGACAGAGAGAGAGAGAGAGAGAGAGAGAGAGAGAGAGAGAGAGAGAGAGAGAGAGGTTGGCTAAATTAGCAGAGGGAACAATGTCTGTTTAATTGTGAAATGATTAGACAGATTAATTTGGCCTTTGGATTTCATTTGCTCAGAACAAGAAGTGGCGAGTCGCTCACACACACACACACACACACACACACACACACACACCCACAATCTAACTGAAGTGTGCACAGTTCAACGGCAACATTAAAAGCAGGTTGTGTGTGTGTGTGTGTGTGTGTGTGTGTGTGTGTGTGTGTGTGTGTGTGTGTGTGTGTGTGTGTGTGTGTGTGTGTGTGTGTGTGTGTGTGTGTGTGTGTGTGTGTGTGTGTGTTAATGAAATTTCACGGTGGTTGAGGATGTGGGCGCGAGCCTTAAATTACGCACAATGATGGCAGAACAGCAAACAAAACAGGCAAAGAGTGCATCATACACGTGTGTGTGTGTGTGTGTGTGTGTGTGTGTGTGTGTGTGTGTGTGTGTGTGTGTGTGTGTGTGTGTGTGTGTGTGTGTGTGTGTGTGTGTGTGTGTATTAGCCATTTAATTATAGCCTCTAATGAAGGCAGCAGGGTCAACTACAGGAACATTACATCACAACAATCAACAAACAGTGCGAACTCTGTGTGTGTACTGGATGGAGCAAGTCTCTGGTCATGTGTGGTCATGTTTTTATGCCTTGAAAATGTAAACATTTGGATTTATGTGATAAATTAAACATTGTTTTTGGAAAGTAATGGGTTGAAACTATCAATAAATGATTTGCATTATAAGTCACTGCTTTTTTTTTTAGAAAAATGTGCATTGATAAACCTAATAGCTTTTTAATTTAAACTTAAAATGGAATGAAAAATATACATTGCCACATAAAACTTATTTTTTAAATAAAATGTGTAGTTTCTTTGTGGTGCAGCCAGTGAAAAAAAAAATCCTTATTGTTTAGTCCTGGCATGTGTGAAAGAGAAAGAGAGAAAGAGAAAGAGAAAGAGAAAGAGAAAGAGAAAGAGAAAGAGAAAGAGAAAGAGAAAGAGAAAGAGAAAGAGAAAGAGAAAGAGAAAGAGAAAGAGAAAGAGAAAGAGAAAGAGAAAGAGAAAGAGAAAGAGAAAGAGAAAGAGAAAGAGAGAGAGAGAGAGAGAGAGAGAGAGAGAGAGAGTGTATGTGTGCATATGAACAGATGGAGGGTGAGATTATTGGTGCCACATTTTATTAGTCACGTTTAATGCTGCAGCGTACACAATCACACAAACAGACACACACTGAACGCACATTATTTACCTCCTGCACATATATAAAACCCAAGTTGTATATTGTGCATCCACTTGTGCGCACACTTGAGCGAAACACACCAGAAGTCAGAAGACCAAAGTCAATCTCACATACCATCTGTCTATAAATCTATGCGCATGAACACTTCAAAATTAGCAATAGCATGTGATGCAAGTATTAAGTCTTTTGAGCAAACATCCAAGAACCTTAAAGGGATAGTTTACCTTAAAATGATTATATAATGTAAATGACATTGGTACCTGTCTTTGATGGCAGGTTTCTGCTTTTTCTGTGTTTTCTTCTTGTCAGAGTCTGATTCACTGGAGCTCTTCTCTGATTGGCTGGAGCTGCTCTTGTTAGAATCATCGCTGTTCTCCTCACTCTTAGATTCGCTTTCTGATTCTACATGCACACACAAACGGGTTAAGAAAAGGATCGATTTGGAAAAACATCCTATTACACTAACCAAGCCAAACTCGTGTTTTACCTTCACTGCTGCTACCACTGTCCTCACTACAGCTTCCCTCTTCCTCCTCCTCTTCCTCCTCCTCGGAATCAGAGTAGAACTTCTGATTTGATTTGGTATGTTTGGATTTACCAAGCACTGGTGCCCCGGCCTCCTTCACCTGCCCCAGGCACACAGGAACAGGAAATGAGGACATTGTGGCATCACAGAACTGTAAATACGCTGTACTCTGAGGGCAGCTAATTTTATAGACATTAGCCCATTTCAACATAGTAATCTCAGTAAAATTACCAGAATGACTTTCCGGTAAATACACAAATATACTGTTCACGCATGATTTTTTAACGGTAATTTACCAGTAAAGACTGCATGTGTGAAAGGGGCTACTGTTATTGTTTTGTGAAGATTATGTGTTAGAAAAGGGCGTCTTACCGGTTCTATAACCTCCACATTTCTTACTGATTGGTCAGGAGCGACAGCCGGCCAATCAGAAAGCTCCAGGTACCCAGTGGCATGAGAATTGAGCGTATGAGAGAGCGTGCCAAGCTGAAAACGATCTCGATCTGAAAAACAAATACATGTTGATGTCATTAAACATGGTGCAATATCATATTGACCCAAAACATCTAAGGTTTTAAAATTTGCTTTGTTGGCTGAAAAAGAATAAAGTAAAATGTACAAGGTAAGACTTCTTTTTAACAACAAGATTTCCTTTGTTAACATAAGTTAACTAACATTAACAGTATTTAAGATTTATAAATACTGTAACAGATGTATTGCTCATTGCTAGTTCATTAATAAAAATACAGTGGTTCGTTCATGGTAGGTCACATTGCATTAGCAAACGTTAACAAATAGAACTTTTGATTTTAATAGTGTATTAGTAAATGCTGAAATTAGCATTAACTAAGATTAATAAATGCTATAGAAGTATTGTTCATTCTTAGTTCATGTGAACTAAAGTAGTTAACGAAACCTTACAGTAGTGTTTCCAAAAATATTAAATGAATGAATGAATAAATAAAACAAAACATACAAATTTACTGATATTGACAGTCGCCATTTAATTATGCTTTCTAAACACTGGTATTAGGAGATTAATCACAAGTTATTATATTCTATTAACAGAAAATGTCAACTTAAATATGTAGTAAATAGGTTCCAAATATTATTTTACTATATAAAAAGGCTAATTTAATAATGGTTAATTAATTATGAAATGTAATTAATTAAAAGAATAACAATAATCATATTAACTTGTACAATGCACAGATAATAAAGTAAAATATTTAACTTCCTTTATACACCGATCAGGCATAACATTATGAAGTGAATAATACTAAGTAAGTGGGATATATTAGGCAGCAAGTGAACATTTTGTCCTCAAAGTTGATGTGTTAGATGCAGGAAAAATGGGCAAGTGTAAGGATTTGAGCGAGTTTGACAAGGGCCAAATTGTTATGGCTAGGCGACTGGGTCAGAGCATCTCCAAAACTGCAGCTCTTGTGGGGTGTTTGCGGTCTGCAGTGGTCAGTATCTATCAAAAGTGCTCCAAGGAAGGAACAGTGGTGAACCGGGCGGCCAAGGCTCATTGATGCACGTGGGGAGCGAAGGCTGGCCCGTGTGGTCCGATCAAACAGACGAGCTACTGTTGCTCAAATTGCTCAAGAAGTTAATGCTGGTTCTGATAGAAAGGTGTCAGAATACACAGTGCATCGCAGTTTGTTGTGTATGGGGCTGCAGAGACAGGGTGGCAGGGTTTTATGCCTGATCGGTGTAGTTTAGGAATCATATCAACATACATGTGGCATAAAAAGTTTGAAAACAGTTTTGCTGCGCATGACTAATAAGCAGGCCTTCTAGTTTATGACTCCAACTCTGAGTTTACTGTACTTCTTTGTCATAATAAACAAAAAAGCAATAAGTGTCCCCACGGGGCTTCAAGAGGCCTGCTGAGTAATTGATATTAAACTGGCAGAAATGCCACGGCATTCAGATCTGCCTCTGTGCCCTTCTCACAATACGCCGGGTGCGTCCCATAATAACCAAGGTATATGAACGCATAATCACTCTGGCTCTGCAGAATATAAACACGAGCGAAAAAACGCCAACGCACAGTAGATCTAAACCATGAATATTAAAAATGACAGCAGCAGTTAAATGTCTCGCAAATGTTATAGGGTAAATTTATGCCACATTAATGAAATAAAGACTAATGGCTGTTTGTTTCAGTACACTAATTTATTTTAATCTATAGTAACCATGGGGACAATCATGAAATCATTGTATTAAAACAAAAGCGGCCCCATCAGAGCCAAAAAACAGGAGTTGAAGTTCAGTAGATTATCAATGCACTGGTTCGGACTATTGATGAGTCTTTCAGCTAAAGCATGATGGTTCACCTTCATCGCAGATATCAGGCTGTGTGTCACAACTTGCGTCTTCACGTGACTTAAAAAAAACACACACACAAAGACATGTCGCTTTGAGTTTCATCACAGAGAGGCATAATCAGCCCTTACAAACTTTATTACCTCCTATTAAGAGCGGGACACGCTTTAGCAAGCAGCGAGAACGATAGTCAGCACAACAAAAATTACCCCCAGCGACAGCCGGCATCAATCACGCGGAGCGCATCCTTTGCACAAAACCCAAATCCATCCATGCGTCCATCAATGCATCCATCCATGTATCTACAGGAGCAAATGAGTAACACCCTTTTCCTGCTTGCGAGCATAATTACTCCTGGTTAATTGCAGGTGAAGTGCGTGAACGTACAGGAGGAGTTGTAAACCAACGTGAGGGCGTGTGAGGGGCGGACGGGGCTCCCGTATTCCGCTGTCTGTTATCAAATGACGCTAAATCCAACAATTCAATTCGGCTCGGGAGATTCCAGATTCAAGCCGCTAATCCAGAGGAAAAAAAAGTTAAGCTCAGGGGGCGGGAAAAAATAAGTGTGTGCCGTTTGATACGATCAGATCAGAGTAGTTCTGCGTGCTGTATTGATATTTACGGGTTAGCGCTGCTGTCATGGCCTGCAGGGAAGAATTCCCATGACGGTGTTGTGTGTTTCAGCTCTGCAGCCCTGCTGGAATGGAACCATGTGATGAAATAAGAGAAAGTGGGTGAAATCGATGTCAGCAGAACTCTTAAGTTCTTATAGATGTGGTGGTGTAATTTCGAATCACAGCTTGACATCTGATTTTTTTTAACTGCTTCGGCTGGTTTATCACGCAGCAAAGCTTTTAAAAGGCCTGGAGGTTACAGATCTGGGGTAGAAACTGAAAGGTTATAGGTTCAAATCTGCACAGAATGGTTTCAGGGATTGTATGACCACTGAATTCCCCTTATTTTTAATACATAATTACATGAATACATGATTTCATTCATTTTTTTAAATACATTTAAACAGATATTGCCATAACAAAAAGCAATTTCTAGATGATAAAATATTTTACTTGAGTACTTAACTAAGATATTTAAACAATTATAAATAAAAAAGACTTTTCCAGACCTAAATATCTACATTATTTGAATATTTTTTATAGGTGATTAGAAAAAGCCATTTCTAGCTATAAATATTCTAAATTCATATTTTACTAGTTAACTATAAAACATATATTCACTGTGGAAATTTAAATGACTCTTTATGACTTTTCCAGGAATGAAAATCTACATTATTTGCATTTTGTACCCCAGTTCCAGGTGGACTATTAAAAATTTTTTTTTATATATTATATCATTTAAATAAATTATTATATTTGATAAATATAATGAATATAAGTTTATGAATTAATGAATATAAGTTTATAATATAATGAATATAAGTTTATAATAATTGTATAAGATATAATAATTAAACTGTATAAGATGACAGACAGACAAACAGACAGAACAAAAGACAGACAGACAGACAGACAGAACGACAGACAGACACAGACAGACAGACAGACAGACAGACAGACAGACAGACAAAAAGACTGACAGATAGACAGACAGAACGAAAGACAGACACAGACAGACAGACAGACAGAACGAAAGACGGACAGACAGACAGACAGACAGACAGACAGACCGACAGACCGACAGACAGACACAGACAGACAGACAAACAGACCGAATGACAGACAGACACAGAACGAAAGACAGACAGACAGACAGAACGAAAGACGGACAAACAGACAGATAGACAGACAGAACGAAAGACAGGCAGACTGACAAACAGACAGAACGAAAGACAGACAGACACAGACAGACAGACACACAGAATGAAAGACGGACAGAACGAAAGACGGACAGACAGACACACACAGACCGAATGACAGACAGACACAGACAGACAGAACGAAAGACAGAAAGACAGACAGAACGAAAGACAGACAGACAGACAGACACAGACAGACAGACAAAAAGACAGACAGACAGACAGACAGACAAAAAGACAGACAGAACGAAAGACAGACAGACTGACAAACAGACAGAACGAAAGACAGACAGACACACAGAAAGACAGACAGACAGACAGACAGACAGACAGACAGAACGAAAGACAGACAGACACACACAGACAGACAGACAAACAGACAGACCGAATGACAGACAGAACGACAGACAGACAGACAGACAGACAGACACAGACAGACAGACAGACAGACAAAAAGAAAGACAGACAGACAGACAGACAGACAGACACAGACAGACAAAAAGAAAGACAGACAGACAGACAGACAGACAGACAGACAGACAGACAGACAGACAGAACGAAATACAGACAGACACACACAGACAGACCGAATGACAGACAGACAGACAGACAGATAGACAGATAGATAGATAGATAGATAGATAGATAGATAGATAGATAGATAGATAGATAGATAGATAGATAGATAGATAGATAGATAGATAGATAGATAGATAGATAGATAGATAGATAGATAGATAGATAGATAGATAGATAGATAGATAGATAGATAGATAGATAGATAGATAGATACCATTATTTTTCAACCATTTTGTGTGATCTATGTTACCAACCTTTGAAGGCAGACTGCAAAACAGGAGCTGGTTTGGGCGCCATCAGGATCCGACGGGCGTATTTGCTCAGGGCTCCGCTCTTCTCATTTGGGACAATCAACTGACGAATGAACCGTGTTCGGTCTCTGATGTCATAGTTCTGATCGTACTTGCCCAAGTTCAATATGTATTGAGTCAGCAATTTAGTCTGTATGAGAGAAAGAAAGTGAGATAAAGCACAGCCAAAACACACACACACACACACACACACACACACACACAAAGTGTGATTTGACTTCACCTGTTTGGAATTGGTCAAGTAGAGTTTGGCAGCCAAATTGACGATTTGCAGTTTGACAATGTCCTCCTCACTAGTGAAGGTCTTGGCCATCTTTCGCAGAACGTCGGGGGCGATTTTAGGCACGTGTTCACAGTATTCACCCATCAGCCACAGGATGCTGGCCCTCGCCATTGGGACCTAAAGAGGCAATGGACACCAAATACACAGAAAATCAATTAATTGTAATTTTATATGATGTAAATAAAACCAAATCAGACTATATAGTTGCGCACACAACAGCACTAGTGTTGTGTAATATTGTGCACATCTCTCACAGTGATGTTGTCGAAGAGTTTGGCCATGTGTTTGATGATGTCACTGTGTTGTGATGGTTGAGTCTGTAAAAGTTTCTTGATGACCACGACACTCTCCGCGACAACAGTCTCTACAAAGACAAGAAACACAATTAAATACACTAATAAGTCAATGTAGTATGATTTTTTTCTGTAGTAACAATAACTAACTGTTGTAAGTGTTTGTGGAGTAACTAAGTAAAAGGATCAATTTAATTCTAACTTTAATATAATTTACTGTGCATGCACTGCAGCTTTACATTAGAGCGAGGTGAGGAAATAATCATACACATGCTCCTTTAATGTCCTCTCGCTCTCATGTGTAATGTCTGGAAGTCATTTTAATGAATCAATTCATTTAGATTCAGATAAATCAAGCTGTTTGATTCACATATTCATCGAGTCCCATTGGGCAATGAGAAGCACTGCTGCTTATAATCGAAAGGCAAAAGGCTCAAGTGAGGTTAGTGTATGAATACCGTCTCTGTTGGACAGCAGCAGGACCAGGCCGTTGAGGCAGGTGTCCGTCACCTCAGAGATGTTAGTGGCACACCGGCCAATGGCCTGGATTGTGGCCGCCGCAAACGCCTTATCCTGACTCTTCACGTATGTCTGGAACACACAAACGTTTGCTATTCCTCTGCAGTTTTAAAACCTAGTGAGCTGCCTGGCCAGATAGGATTTTTAGGCATCATAAAATTTTTCAAACCTCAGCATTTACCTCAAACTTCATCTTGTGATTCAACTCAAGAGGTTTTTTCCTAAGATGCCTGACTGGTCTTAAAGGGGTGGTAAAACACATTCTTTTGAAGGCTTGATTGTGTTTGTGGGTGATTTGAGTGAAGATGATCGAGCAGAACCTGTTCAGTCCTCGAGAGTAAAGACTATCTATAAGATCTATAATGATCGCTACTGAATGGCACTTTAACTTTTGTATTTTTAGAACGATTATAGCCAAATATCTGTCGCAAGAACTAACCCAAAACAAACACTAAGCACTGGCTTTAACTAGTAAGTTAGCCAAATCACACACAGAACCATGTTTAGCATGCCTGTAGATAAACAATACATAAAAGCTCTAATCAAAGAATAATTTACACTAATGCCAGGTTCGCTGTTGAGATTTTAACGTTAGTGTTTGTAACGATAGGTGTTCGTCGGATAACGTTAAGTATGAATGAGCATTTAACAGACTGGTTTGCAGAACAGCGTTGTCATCTGTTTACTTCCTTGCTACAACCTATTACAGGAAAACACATCGATGAAAAATAAATCAGACTTACAGGTTGTGGCCCGTAAACAGCTTCTGTTTGTAAATCCAGCTTTCAGGTCAAGCCGTTGTGCATATCCTGTATTGAACTCGCGAAGTTTGTGGAAGTTTGTGTTGTCCTCCGTGAAATGTGCAGCGCGCGCGTCGTGCATCCACGCACCGGCAGTGTTTTTTTCACGCAGCTGACGTTGTGCAAATCTGGTATTGAAATCGCGAAGACGGTGGATGCAGGGAGCCCTGCGCGCGCCTGATTCCCCGCTGACTCAAACACACGTGCATATAACATGCTGTATGTTAAACGCTCTGCAACGCACCCCCTTCCCAAGAAGGCTGAACAGAGCAAGTACCCCAGACCTGCAATCCAGATGAAAATAACAGCGTTTCTTCGGCATTGCGGCAAAAACACAGCCTACTAACGCTTCCCCGCGGCGATACAAAATTGCCTCGCCCCCCTTATTTCATATTCCCCAGAGGAGGGGTTTATGTAAATATTGGGCCTGGTGATGTCAGCAAAACCTGGGTGAATGTGTAGTAGTCCCTAGCGGCCGTTTGCTGTAGTCCTTAGAAACTGATTTCTTTAAAAGCAAATATCTCCCTTTCCTTTAAACTTTGAACGTTGTAACTTTGCAGATGTTGTTTATGCTCAAGCAGCAACATTACACGTTAGCTAAAGTTAGAATAGTGAAATCGTGGTTTACCACCCCTTTAAGACGGTCAAACTGGTTTACCAGCCTGGTCAAGCTAGTGTTCAGGTGGTCTTAGCTGGTCCTTATACCAACCTGACCATCTAAAGAAGTGGCCAAAACCCCTCTAAAACCAGCTATAACTCGTCTGGAAGACCAGCTAAGACCAGCCAACCAGCTTAGGCTGTTTTTTCAGTGTTTATGTCCGTTGATTGAACATTCCTATGATGCCTAAAATGCTGTCTAGGTGGGCAGCTGAATAGGTTTGGAAACAACCCTCCTTAAGAGTGAAGCTTAATTTGCAAGCACAGAGAAAATAAATCAATTTAATCAATTAAACTTTACCTGGAATTCTCTCAGTATGGTGGAGATGTTCGCTTCATTAGCCAAGTTAGTCAAAATCTCCAGCTGAAGAATTTAAATAGATGAGATAAACCACAAAACATCAGCAAACAAGCAGATATGAGAGTTTCACAGACACTGTGAATTAACACTGTGCTGCAACACAAAGCAATGGTGAAATGAAGGCAAGTGTGTTTTACCTTGAGTGTTTTGATGTGTGTGGCATCCGTAGACCTCACATAGAAGCTCTTCATGAAGGGTTCAAACATCCCCTGAAAAAACAGCACAAATGTTATCTCGGGTTTTACCTGTACAAGTCAGAGTGTGCACCTTACATTTTTGTTTTTTAACCTCAGTGATTATCTTAAGACTTTATCTCAGTGTTTACCAGCATACATCATAGTTTACCTCAAAACGATACCTCTTCAGACCTCTTCTATTTTCTTCACCTTACTAAATCTGAAGCCTACTATAGGCATACCTCAGATTATAACTGAGGGTTTACCTTAAAAGATATCTTGGATTTTAACACAATTTATGTCAGATATTACCCTCAGTTTGCTTAAAACATAATAGAAGTCTCAGATTTGACCTCATCTTACCTTGCGAATTTACTTCAGATTTCCTTTTGAGTTGAGGCCTACCTCTGATTTTATTTCAGTGTTTCCCTCAGATCTAACCTTGTGATTTACTTCATATTTTACCTCATGATTTCCCTCAGAATTTAGGCCTACCTCTCATTTTTCTTCAGTGTTTACCTCGGGTATATTACCATGCAATTTACATCATATTTTACCTCATGATATCCCTCAGAATTGAGGCCTACCTCTCATTTTACCTCAGATGTGATTTACTTCGTATTTTACCTCTAGATTTCCCTCAGAATTTAGGCCTACCTCTCATTTTACTTCAGTGTTTACCTCAGGTATTTTACCATGCAATTTACTTCATATTTTACCTCATGATTTCCCTCAAAATTGTAGCCTACCTCTCATTTTACCTCAGTATTTACCTCGGAATATTACCATGCAATTTATTTCATATTTTACTTTATGATTTCCCTCAGAATTGAGGCCTACCTCTCATTTTACCTCAGTATTTACCTCAGATATATTACCATGCAATTTACTTCATATTTTACCTCATGATTTCCCTCAAAATTGTAGCCTACCTCTCATTTTACCTCAGTATTTACCTCGGAATATTACCATGCAATTTATTTCATATTTTACTTTATGATTTCCCTCAGAATTGAGGCCTACCTCTCATTTTACCTCAGTATTTACCTCAGATATATTACCATGCAATTTACTTCATATTTTACCTCATGATTTCCCCCAGGTTTCAGGCCTTCCACTGATTTTTCTTCAGTGTTTACTTCAGACCTTACCTTATGATTTACATCATATTTTCCCGCATAATTTCTCTCAGAATTGAGGCCTACTACATCATTTTACCTCAGTGTTTACCTCAGTTATGTAACCATGCAATTTACTTCATATTTTTCCTCATGATTTCCCCCAGAATTAAGGCCTTCCACTGATTTTTCTTCAGTGTTTACTTCAGACCTTACCTTATGATTAACATCATATTTTCCCGCATGATTTCTCTCAGAATTGAGGCCTACTACATCATTTTACCTCAGTATTTACCTCATATATATAACCATGCAATTTACTTCATATTTTACCTCATGATTTCCCTCAGAATTTAGGCCTACCTCTCATTTTTCTTCAGTGTTTACCTCAGGTATATTACCATGCAATTTACATCATATTTTACCTCATGATATCCCTCAGAATTGAGGCCTACCTCTCATTTTACCTCAGATGTGATTTACTTCGTATTTTACCTCTAGATTTCCCTCAGAATTTAGGCCTACCTCTCATTTTACTTCAGTGTTTACCTCAGGTATATTACCATGCAATTTACTTCATATTTTACCTCATGATTTCCCTCAAAATTGTAGCCTACCTCTCATTTTACCTCAGTATTTACCTCGGAATATTACCATGCAATTTATTTCATATTTTACTTTATGATTTCCCTCAGAATTGAGGCCTACCTCTCATTTTACCTCAGTATTTACCTCAGATATATTACCATGCAATTTACTTCATATTTTACCTCATGATTTCCCCCAGGTTTCAGGCCTTCCACTGATTTTTCTTCAGTGTTTACTTCAGACCTTACCTTATGATTTACATCATATTTTCCCGCATGATTTCTCTCAGAATTGAGGCCTACTACATAATTTTACCTCAGTGTTTACCTCAGTTATGTTACCATGCAATTTACTTCATATTTTTCCTCATGATTTCCCCCAGAATTCAGGCCTTCCACTGATTTTTCTTCAGTGTTTACTTCAGACCTTACCTTATGATTTGCATCATATTTTCCCGCATGATTTCTCTCAGAATTGAGGCCTACTACATCATTTTACCTCAGTATTTACCTCATATATATAACCATGCAATTTACTTCATATTTTACCTCATGATTTCCCCCAGAATTAAGGCCTTCCACTGATTTTTCTTCAGTGTTTACATCAGACATTACCTTATGATTTACATCATATTTTCCTGCATGATTTCCCTCAGAATTGAGGCCTACTACATCATTTTACCTCAGTGTTTACCTCAAGTTATGTTACCATGCAATTTACTATTTCCCTTAGAATTCCAGCCCACCTCTGATTTTACCTCAGTATTTACACACCTAAAATAGACTAATACATTTAGGCTAACTGCTTGTAAATTATTAGCACCATTAATAATATGTTCAGATTTCAAGAGAACTACAAGATGAATGTTTCACTGAGTCTGTACCTTCCTCTGAATAGACATGGTGGCGATGTTCTGCAACACAACATACTGAACTTCCCTAAAAGAGCCAAAAAGGAAACCAAAAACAGGATTTAGATTGACAGATTTGACAATAATGATATTTCCATCCCGTTTCTCTCATTGTGTGTTACCTGTGGCTCCTCAAGAGTCTCACCAGGGACTTGGTGACGATGCTAATTTCATGTTTAGGGGCCAAATGCCAGTAGAGCTGAGATACTGCCATCACAACCTAAAAAGAGAGATGATTAATGTATATTAATAAAGGACTTCAAAGAATTTCAAGCATTGTAGCATCCAAAAACATATTACCATGCTTTTTCCATAGTATGTTTTTATAAAGGGAATGAGGGTAAGAGATAGACAGGTAAGACGGGGGGACATGAAAAGTAACCTATAAAATGGAAGGCAGATTAATGAGAGACGAGGTGGAGAGTCCCAGAGAAATGTGAAGTCAGAGAACGAGGAAGAGAAGGGTTTGAGAGAGATAGAAAAAGGGACAGATGGTGATAGATTAGGAAGCCTTCAATGTATGTAATGATTTTGTCTTCCCCAAATTACTTTGACCCCAATATACGAACAGGACAGCAGACTTCAACACATCAACCGCTAAACCAGCAGAGAGAGGAAGAGAGAGAGCTGATAAAGACAGAGTGCACACAGAGTGTAGAACAAAGCAGGACAAGTTTTAATCAAAACATATCACACACACACACACACACACACACATAAAAAAACACACATACACACAGACCTTGAGCTTCCAGGTTGATGGAGCACTTGAGTCACTCAGTGTGTGTGATGTTGGAAGGAATAACATTTTCTGAGCACATTTCTAAGGCTGAGTGTATGTAACGTGATTGAGCTGTGTCTGACACAGCCTTGGTCCAAACACTCACACACTCTCAAGCTTAAACACAAAACACACACACTCAGGTGCGTCCTGAAGGCCTTCACTATTGCTCAAAGATGAACAGGAAAAAGCGCAAGAGAGGGAGAAAGATTGAAAATGGAGAGCGCAGATGTGTGTGGATATGAGAGTATGTAAGTGTATTTTAGATTAAAAGCAAAAGAAATGTAACTATCAGCTAAACACGGTTCAAATAAAGCAAACTTCACCTACAGGAGTTACATCAGTAATGTTTGACTAGAAGTGTATCCACCTAATAAAGCTTCAAAAGAACAATTTAGACAACTTTCATACTTGCTACAGTATCTCGTGAGAGGTGAAAAGTAGATATGGCCTAAATAATATAACAATTGCTTATATTATATTGTCATTTAATAATATTTGATACAACCAGTGTCAGGCGTAACGCATTACAAGTAACATGAGGTATGTAATCAGATTACTTTTTTTAAAGTAACTAGTAATGTAACATTACTTTAAACCAACACATCTGACTTTTTCAAATAAGTAATGCAAGTTACTTTGGTGTCCCAATTTAAACCAATTTTTTTAATGAAATCTGAGTAATTTCTGTCCCTCCATTGACAAGCTATAACAACCACTTTGACGCTTCCAAAAATTCAAAGAGATCATAAACGAATCCATTTTAAATGGTTTAGTCAAAATGTTTTGAAGAGACTCGATTGCTTTATATTATGAACAGATTTAGGCTTCCAATGAACGCAAGTCTTGCGGGTTTGGAACGACATGATGTTCAGTAATTAATGACAGATTTTTAATTTCTGAGTGAACTAACCCTTTAACTGTCAGCTCTCCTGTCCCCATGTTGTGTGCGCTGTGTGAACATTATGGTTATTGCAGTTCTAGACTAAATGTGAGCAGGCATTTACTCATCTCACTAAATAAAAACA